>NC_091759.1:26060124-26230124 GCF_043380555.1 Nothobranchius furzeri
AAATGTATAAATAATATCATATTATAGTATGTGTCCTAAAAATGTATAAATAATATCATACTACAGTATGTGTCCTAAAAATGTATAAATAATATCATACTAAGGTATGTGTCCTAAAAATGTATAAATAATATCATACTTTAGTATGTGTCCAAAAAATGTAAAAATAATATCATACTAAGGTATGTGTCCTAAAAATGTATAAATAATATCATACTATAGTATGTGTCCTAAAAATGTATAAATAATATCATACTTTAGTATGTGTCCAAAAAATGTAAAAATAATATCATACTATAGTATGTGTCCTCAAAATTTATAAATAATGTCATACTATAGTATGTTTCCTAAAAAATGTAAAAATAATTGCATACTATAGTATGTGTCCTAAAAATGTATAAATAATGTCATACTACAGTATGTGTCCTAAAAATGTATAAATAATATCATACTAAGGTATGTGTCCTAAAAATGTATAAATAATATCATATTATAGTATGTGTCCTAAAAATGTATAAATAATATCATACTACAGTATGTGTCCTAAAAATGTATAAATAATATCATACTAAGGTATGTGTCCTAAAAATGTATAAATAATATCATACTTTAGTATGTGTCCAAAAAATGTAAAAATAATATCATACTATAGTATGTGTCCTAAAATGTATAAATAATATCATACTAAGGTATGTGTCCTAAAATGTATAAATAATATCATACTAAGGTATGTGTCCTAAAAATGTATAAATAATATCATACTATATTATGTGTCCTAAAAATTTATAAATAATATCATACTAAGGTATGTGTCCTAAAAATGTATAAATAATATCATACTTTAGTATGTGTCCAAAAAATGTAATAATAATATCATACTATAGTATGTGTCCTAAAAATTGTTAAAATAATTGCATACTATACTATATGTCCTAAAAATGTATAAATAATATCATACTAAGGTATGTGTCCTAAAAATGTATAAATAATATCATACTAAGGTATGTGTCCTAAAAATGTATAAATAATATCATACTATAGTATGTGTCCTAAAAATGTATAAATAATATCTTACTTTGGTATGTGTCCAAAAAATGTAAAAATAATATCATACTATAGTATGTGTCCATAAAATTTATAAATAATATCATACTATAGTATGTGTCCTAAAAAATGTAAAAATAATTGCATACTATAGTATGTGTCCTAAAAATGTATAAATAATGTCATACTACAGTATGTGTCCAAAAAATGTATAAATAATATCATACTTTAGTATGTGTCCAAAAAATGTAAAAATAATATCATACTATAGTATGTGTCCTAAAAATGTATAAATAATATCATATTATAGTATGTGTCCTAAAAATGTATAAATAATATCATACTAAGGTATGTGTCCTAAAAATGTATAAATAATATCATATTATAGTATGTGTCCTAAAAATGTATAAATAATATCATACTACAGTATGTGTCCTAAAAATGTATAAATAATATCATACTAAGGTATGTGTCCTAAAAATGTATAAATAATATCATATTATAGTATGTGTCCTAAAAATGTATAAATAATATCATACTAAGGTATGTGTCCTAAAAATGTATAAATAATATCATACTTTAGTATGTGTCCAAAAAATGTAAAAATAATATCATACTATAGTATGTGTCCTAAAAATGTATAAATAATTGCATACTATAGTATGTGTCCTAAAAATGTATAAATAATATCATACTAAGGTATGTGTCCTAAAAATGTATAAATAATATCATATTATAGTATGTGTCCTAAAAATGTATAAATAATATCATATTATAGTATGTGTCCTAAAAATGTATAAATAATATCATACTACAGTATGTGTCCTAAAAATGTATAAATAATTGCATACTATAGTATGTGTCCTAAAAATGTATAAATAATATCATACTAAGGTATGTGTCCTAAAAATGTATAAATAATATCATATTATAGTATGTGTCCTAAAAATGTATAAATAATATCATATTATAGTATGTGTCCTAAAAATGTATAAATAATATCATACTACAGTATGTGTCCTAAAAATGTATAAATAATTGCATACTATAGTATGTGTCCTAAAAATGTATAAATAATATCATACTAAGGTATGTGTCCTAAAAATGTATAAATAATATCATACTAAGGTATGTGTCCTAAAAATGTATAAATAATATCATACTATAGTATGTGTCCTAAAAAATGTTAAAAAAATTGCATACTATACTATGTGTCCTAAAAATGTATAAATAATATCATACTAAGGTATGTGTCCTAAAATGTATAAATAATATCATATTATAGTATGTGTCCTAAAAATGTATAAATAATACCATACTATAGTATGTGTCCTAAAAATGTATAAATAACATCATACTTTAGTATGTGTCCAAAAAAATGTAAAAATAATATCATACTATAGTATGTGTCCTCAAAATTTATAAATAATATCATACTATAGTATGTGTCCTAAAAAATGTAAAAATAATTGCATACTATAGTATGTGTCCTAAAAATGTATAAATAATGTCATACTACAGTATGTGTCCTAAAAATGTATAAATAATATCATACTTTAGTATGTGTCCAAAAAATGAAAAAATAATATCATACTATAGTATGTGTCCTAAAAATGTATAAATAATATCATAATACAGTATGTGTCCTAAAAATGTATAAATAATATCATACTAAGGTATGTGTCCTAAAAATGTATAAATAATATCATATTATAGTATGTGTCCTAAAAATGTATAAATAATATCATACTACAGTATGTGTCCTAAAAATGTATAAATAATATCATACTAAGGTATGTGTCCTAAAAATGTATAAATAATATCATACTTTAGTATGTGTCCAAAAAATGTAAAAATAATATCATACTATAGTATGTGTCCTAAAAATGTATAAATAATATCATATTATAGTATGTGTCCTAAAAATGTATAAATAATATCATACTACAGTATGTGTCCTAAAAATGTATAAATAATTGCATACTATAGTATGTGTCCTAAAAATGTATAAATAATATCATACTAAGGTATGTGTCCTAAAAATGTATAAATAATATCATACTAAGGTATGTGTCCTAAAAATGTATAAATAATATCATACTATAGTATGTGTCCTAAAAAATGTAAAAAAAAAATTGCATACTATACTATGTGTCCTAAAAATGTATAAATAATATCATACTAAGGTATGTGTCCTAAAAATGTATAAATATCATACTAAGGTATGTGTCCTAAAAATGTATAAATAATACCATACTATAGTATGTGTCCTAAAAATGTATAAATAACATCATACTTTAGTATGTGTCCAAAAAATGTAAAAATAATATCATACTATAGTATGTGTCCTCAAAATTTATAAATAATATCATACTATAGTATGTGTCCTAAAAAATGTAAAAATAATTGCATACTATAGTATGTGTCCTAAAAATGTATAAATAATGTCATACTACAGTATGTGTCCTAAAAATGTATAAATAATATCATACTAAGGTATGTGTCCTAAAAATGTATAAATAATATCATATTATAGTATGTGTCCTAAAAATGTATAAATAATATCATACTAAGGTATGTGTCCTAAAAATGTATAAATAATATTATACTTTAGTATGTGTCCAAAAAATGTAAAAATAATATCATACTATAGTATGTGTCCTAAAAATGTATAAATAATATCATATTATAGTATGTGTCCTAAAAATGTATAAATAATTGCATACTATAGTATGTGTCCTAAAAATGTATAAATAATATCATATTATAGTATGTGTCCTAAAAATGTATAAATAATATCATACTAAGATATGAGTCCTAAAAATGTATAAATAATATCATATTATAGTATGTGTCCTAAAAATGTATAAATAATATCATACTAAGGTATGTGTCCTAAAAATGTATAAATAATATCATACTTTAGTATGTGTCCAAAAAATGTAAAAATAATATCATACAATAGTATGTGTCCTAAAAATGTATAAATTATTTAATACTATAGTATGTGTCCTAAAAATGTAAAAATAATTGCATACTATAGTCTGTGTCCAAAAAATGGAAAAATAATATCATACTATAGTATGTGTCCTAAAATGTATAAATAATATCATACTAAGGTATGTGTCCTAAAAATGTATAAATAATATCATACTATATTATGTGTCCTAAAAATTTATAAATAATATCATACTTTAGTATGTGTCCTAAAAATGTATAAATAATATCATACTTTAGTATGTGTCCTAAAAATGTATAAATAATATCATACTATAGTATGTGTCCTAAAATGTATAAATAATATCATATTATAGTATGTGTCCTAAAAATGTATAAATAATACCATACTATAGTATGTGTCCTCAAAATTTATAAATAATATCATACTATAGTATGTGTCCTAAAAAATGTAAAAATAATTGCATACTATAGTATGTGTCCTAAAAATGTATAAATAATGTCATACTACAGTATGTGTCCTAAAAATGTATAAATAATATCATACTTTAGTATGTGTCCAAAAAATGAAAAAATAATATCATACTATAGTATGTGTCCAAAAAATGTAAAAATAATATCATAATACAGTATGTGTCCTAAAAATGTATAAATAATATCATACTAAGGTATGTGTCCTAAAAATGTATAAATAATATCATATTATAGTATGTGTCCTAAAAATGTATAAATAATATCATACTACAGTATGTGTCCTAAAAATGTATAAATAATATCATACTAAGGTATGTGTCCTAAAAATGTATAAATAATATCATACTTTAGTATGTGTCCAAAAAATGTAAAAATAATATCATACTAAGGTATGTGTCCTAAAAATGTATAAATAATATCATACTATAGTATGTGTCCTAAAAATATATAAATAATATCATACTTTAGTATGTGTCCAAAAAATGTAAAAATAATATCATACTATAGTATGTGTCCTCAAAATTTATAAATAATGTCATACTATAGTATGTGTCCTAAAAAATGTAAAAATAATTGCATTTTATAGTATGTGTCCTAAAAATGTATAAATAATGTCATACTACAGTATGTGTCCTAAAAATGTATAAATAATATCATACTAAGGTATGTGTCCTAAAAATGTATAAATAATATCATATTATAGTATGTGTCCTAAAAATGTATAAATAATATCATACTACAGTATGTGTCCTAAAAATGTATAAATAATATCATACTAAGGTATGTGTCCTAAAAATGTATAAATAATATCATACTTTAGTATGTGTCCAAAAAATGTAAAAATAATATCATACTATAGTATGTGTCCTAAAATGTATAAATAATATCATACTAAGGTATGTGTCCTAAAATGTATAAATAATATCATACTAAGGTATGTGTCCTAAAAATGTATAAATAATATCATACTATATTATGTGTCCTAAAAATTTATAAATAATATCATACTTTAGTATGTGTCCTAAAAATGTATAAATAATATCATACTTTAGTATGTGTCCAAAAAATGTAAAAATAATATCATACTATAGTATGTGTCCTAAAAATGTATAAATAATATCATACTTTAGTATGTGTCCAAAAAATTGTAAAAATAATATCATACTATAGTATGTGTCCTAAAAATGTATAAATAATATCATACTAAGGTATGTGTCCTAAAAATGTATAAATAATATCATACTAAGGTATGTGTCCTAAAAAATGTAAAAATAATTGCATACTATAGTATGTGTCCTAAAAATGTATAAATTATATCATACTATAGTATGTGTCCTAAAAATGTATAAATAATATCATACTTTAGTATGTGTCCAAAAAATGTAAAAATAATATCATACTATAGTATGTGTCCTAAAAATGTATAAATTATATCATACTACAGTATGTGTCCTAAAAATGTATAAATAATATCATACTATAGTATGTGTCCTAAAAATGTATAAATAATATCATACTTTAGTATGTGTCCAAAAAATGTAAAAATAATATCATACTATAGTATGTGTCCTAAAAATGTATAAATTATATCATACTATAGTATGTGTCCTAAAAATGTATAAATAATATCATACTTTAGTATGTGTCCAAAAAATGTAAAAATAATATCATACTATAGTATGTGTCCTAAAAATGTATAAATAATGTCATACTACAGTATGTGTCCTAAAAATGTATAAATAATATCATACTATAGTATGTGTCCTAAAAATGTATAAATAATATCATACTTTAGTATGTGTCCAAAAAATGTAAAAATAATATCATACTATAGTATGTGTCCTAAAAATGTATAAATTATATCCTACTATAGTATGTGTCCTAAAAATGTATCAATAATATCATACTACAGTATGTGTCCTAAAAAATGTAAAAATAATTGCATACTATAGTGTTTGTCCTAAAAATGTATAAATAATATCATACTACAGTATGTGTCCTAAAAATGTATAAATAATATCATACTAAGGTATGTGTCCTAAAAAAGTATAAATAATATTATACTATAGTATGTGTCCTAAAAATGTATAAATAATATCATACTAAGGTATGTGTCCTAAAAATGTATAAATAATATCATACTATAGTATGTGTCCTAAAAATGTATAAATAATATCATACTTTAGTATGTGTCCAAAAAATGTAAAAATAATATCATACTATAGTATGTGTCCTAAAAATGTATAAATTATATCCTACTATAGTATGTGTCCTAAAAATGTATAAATAATATCATACTAAGGTATGTGTCCTAAAATTTATAAATAATATTATACTTTAGTATGTGTCCTAAAAATGTATAAATAATATCATACTAAGGTATGTGTCCTAAAAATGTATAAATAATATCATACTTTAGTATGTGTCCAAAAAATGTAAAAATAATATCATACAATAGTATGTGTCCTAAAAATGTATAAATTATTTAATACTATAGTATGTGTCCTAAAAATGTAAAAATAATTGCATACTATAGTATGTGTCCAAAAAATGGAAAAATAATATCATACTATAGTATGTGTCCTAAAATGTATAAATAATATCATACTAAGGTATGTGTCCTAAAAATGTATAAATAATATCATACTATATTATGTGTCCTAAAAATTTATAAATAATATCATACTTTAGTATGTGTCCTAAAAATGTATAAATAATATCATACTTTAGTGTGTGTCCTAAAAATGTATAAATAATATCATACTATAGTATGTGTCCTAAAATGTATAAATAATATCATATTATAGTATGTGTCCTAAAAATGTATAAATAATACCATACAATAGTATGTGTCCTAAAAATGTATAAATAACATCATACTTTAGTATGTGTCCAAAAAAATGTTAAAAAAAATTGCATACTATACTATGTGTCCTAAAAATGTATAAATAATATCATACTAAGGTATGTGTCCTAAAAATGTATAAATAATATCATACTAAGGTATGTGTCCTAAAAATGTATAAATAATACCATACTATAGTATGTGTCCTAAAAATGTATAAATAACATCATACTTTAGTATGTGTCCAAAAAATGTAAAAATAATATCATACTATAGTATGTGTCCTCAAAATTTATAAATAATATCATACTATAGTATGTGTCCTAAAAAATGTAAAAATAATTGCATACTATAGTATGTGTCCTAAAAATGTATAAATAATGTCATACTACAGTATGTGTCCTAAAAATGTATAAATAATATCATACTAAGGTATGTGTCCTAAAAATGTATAAATAATATCATATTATAGTATGTGTCCTAAAAATGTATAAATAATATCATACTACAGTATGTGTCCTAAAAATGTATAAATAATATCATACTAAGGTATGTGTCCTAAAAATGTATAAATAATATTATACTTTAGTATGTGTCCAAAAAATGTAAAAATAATATCATACTATAGTATGTGTCCTAAAAATGTATAAATAATATCATATTATAGTATGTGTCCTAAAAATGTATAAATAATTGCATACTATAGTATGTGTCCTAAAAATGTATAAATAATATCATATTATAGTATGTGTCCTAAAAATGTATAAATAATATCATACTAAGATATGAGTCCTAAAAATGTATAAATAATATCATATTATAGTATGTGTCCTAAAAATGTATAAATAATATCATACTAAGGTATGTGTCCTAAAAATGTATAAATAATATCATACTTTAGTATGTGTCCAAAAAATGTAAAAATAATATCATACAATAGTATGTGTCCTAAAAATGTATAAATTATTTAATACTATAGTATGTGTCCTAAAAATGTAAAAATAATTGCATACTATAGTCTGTGTCCAAAAAATGGAAAAATAATATCATACTATAGTATGTGTCCTAAAATGTATAAATAATATCATACTAAGGTATGTGTCCTAAAAATGTATAAATAATATCATACTATATTATGTGTCCTAAAAATTTATAAATAATATCATACTTTAGTATGTGTCCTAAAAATGTATAAATAATATCATACTTTAGTATGTGTCCTAAAAATGTATAAATAATATCATACTATAGTATGTGTCCTAAAATGTATAAATAATATCATATTATAGTATGTGTCCTAAAAATGTATAAATAATACCATACTATAGTATGTGTCCTTAAAATGTATAAATAACATCATACTTTAGTATGTGTCCAAAAAAATGTAAAAATAATATCATACTATAGTATGTGTCCTCAAAATTTATAAATAATATCATACTATAGTATGTGTCCTAAAAAATGTAAAAATAATTGCATACTATAGTATGTGTCCTAAAAATGTATAAATAATGTCATACTACAGTATGTGTCCTAAAAATGTATAAATAATATCATACTTTAGTATGTGTCCAACAAATGAAAAAATAATATCATACTATAGTATGTGTCCAAAAAATGTAAAAATAATATCATAATACAGTATGTGTCCTAAAAATGTATAAATAATATCATACTAAGGTATGTGTCCTAAAAATGTATAAATAATATCATATTATAGTATGTGTCCTAAAAATGTATAAATAATATCATACTACAGTATGTGTCCTAAAAATGTATAAATAATATCATACTAAGGTATGTGTCCTAAAAATGTATAAATAATATCATACTTTAGTATGTGTCCAAAAAATGTAAAAATAATATCATACTATAGTATGTGTCCTAAAAATGTATAAATAATATCATATTATAGTATGTGTCCTAAAAATGTATAAATAATTGCATACTATAGTATGTGTCCTAAAAATGTATAAATAATATATTATAGTATGTGTCCTAAAAATGTATAAATAATATCATACTAAGATATGTGTCCTAAAAATGTATAAATAATATCATATTATAGTATGTGTCCTAAAAATGTATAAATAATATCATATTATAGTATGTGTCCTAAAAATGTATAAATAATATCATACTAAGGTATGTGTCCTAAAAATGTATAAATAATATCATACTATATTATGTGTCCTAAAAATTTATAAATAATATCATACTTTAGTATGTGTCCTAAAAATGTATAAATAATATCATACTTTAGTATGTGTCCAAAAAATGTAAAAATAATATCATACTATAGTATGTGTCCTAAAAATGTATAAATAATATCATACTTTAGTATGTGTCCAAAAAATTGTAAAAATAATATCATACTATAGTATGTGTCCTAAAATATATAAATAATATCATACTATAGTATGTGTCCTAAAAAATGTAAAAATAATTGCATACTATAGTGTTTGTCCTAAAAATGTATAAATAATATCATACTACAGTATGTGTCCTAAAAATGTATAAATAATATCATACTAAGGTATGTGTCCTAAAAATGTATAAATAATATTATACTATAGTATGTGTCCTAAAAATGTATAAATAATATCATACTAAGGTATGTGTCCTAAAAATGTATAAATAATATCATACTGTAGTATGTGTCCAAAAAATGTAAAAATAATATCAAACTATACTATGTGTCCTAAAAATGTATAAATAATATGATAATATAGTATGTGTCCTAAAAAATGTAAAAATGATTGCATACTATACTATTTGTCCTAAAAATGTATAAATAATATAATACTAAGGTATGTGTCCTAAAAATGTATAAATAATATCATACTAAGGTATGTGTCCTAAAAATGTATAAATAATATCATACTATAGTATGTGTCCTAAAAATGTATAAATAATATCATACTTTAGTATGTGTCCAAAAAATGTAAAATTAATATCATACTATAGTATGTGTCCTAAAAATGTATAAATTATATCCTACTATAGTATGTGTCCTAAAAATGTATAAATAATATCATACTAGAGTATGTGTCCTAAAAATGTATAAATAATATCATACTAAGGTATGTGTCCTAAAAATTTATAAATAATATCATACTTTAGTATGTGTCCTAAAAATGTATAAATAACATCATACTTTAGTATGTGTCCAAAAAAATGTAAAAATAATATCATACTATAGTATGTGTCCTCAAAATTTATAAATAATATCATACTATAGTATGTGTCCTAAAAAATGTAAAAATAATTGCATACTATAGTATGTGTCCTAAAATGTATAAATAATGTCATACTACAGTATGTGTCCTAAAAATGTATAAATAATATCATACTTTAGTATGTGTCCAACAAATGAAAAAATAATATCATACTATAGTATGTGTCCAAAAAATGTAAAAATAATATCATAATACAGTATGTGTCCTAAAAATGTATAAATAATATCATACTAAGGTATGTGTCCTAAAAATGTATAAATAATATCATATTATAGTATGTGTCCTAAAAATGTATAAATAATATCATACTACAGTATGTGTCCTAAAAATGTATAAATAATATCATACTAAGGTATGTGTCCTAAAAATGTATAAATAATATCATACTTTAGTATGTGTCCAAAAAATGTAAAAATAATATCATACTATAGTATGTGTCCTAAAAATGTATAAATAATATCATATTATAGTATGTGTCCTAAAAATGTATAAATAATTGCATACTATAGTATGTGTCCTAAAAATGTATAAATAATATCATATTATAGTATGTGTCCTAAAAATGTATAAATAATATCATACTAAGATATGTGTCCTAAAAATGTATAAATAATATCATATTATAGTATGTGTCCTAAAAATGTATAAATAATATCATACTAAGGTATGTGTCCTAAAAATGTATAAATAATATCATACTTTAGTATGTGTCCAAAAAATGTAAAAATAATATCATACAATAGTATGTGTCCTAAAAATGTATAAATTATTCAATACTATAGTATGTGTCCTAAAAATGTAAAAATAATTGCATACTATAGTATGTGTCCAAAAAATGGAAAAATAATATCATACTATAGTATGTGTCCTAAAATGTATAAATAATATCATACTAAGGTATGTGTCCTAAAAATGTATAAATAATATCATACTATATTATGTGTCCTAAAAATTTATAAATAATATCATACTTTAGTATGTGTCCTAAAAATGTATAAATAATATCATACTTTAGTATGTGTCCAAAAAATGTAAAAATAATATCATACTATAGTATGTGTCCTAAAAATGTATAAATAATATCATACTTTAGTATGTGTCCAAAAAATTGTAAAAATAATATCATACTATAGTATGTGTCCTAAAAATATATAAATAATATCATACTATAGTATGTGTCCTAAAAAATGTAAAAATAATTGCATACTATAGTGTTTGTCCTAAAAATGTATAAATAATATCATACTACAGTATGTGTCCTAAAAATGTATAAATAATATCATACTAAGGTATGTGTCCTAAAAATGTATAAATAATATTATACTATAGTATGTGTCCTAAAAATGTATAAATAATATCATACTAAGGTATGTGTCCTAAAAATGTATAAATAATATCATACTGTAGTATGTGTCCAAAAAATGTAAAAATAATATCAAACTATACTATTTGTCCTAAAAATGTATAAATAATATAATACTAAGGTATGTGTCCTAAAAATGTATAAATAATATCATACTAAGGTATGTTTCCTAAAAATGTATAAATAATATCATACTATAGTATGTGTCCTAAAAATGTATAAATAATATCATACTTTAGTATGTGTCCAAAAAATGTAAAAATAATATCATACTATAGTATGTGTCCTAAAAATGTATAAATTATATCCTACTATAGTATGTGTCCTAAAAATGTATAAATAATATCATACTACAGTATGTGTCCTAAAAATGTATAAATAATATCATACTAAGGTATGTGTCCTAAAAATTTATAAATAATATCATACTTTAGTATGTGTCCTAAAAATGTATAAATAATATCATACTTTAGTATGTGTCCAAAAAATGTAAAAATAATATCATACTATAGTATGTGTCCTAAAAATGTATTAATAATATCATACTATAGTATGTGTCTTAAAAAATGTAAAAATAATTGCATACAATAGTATTTGTCCTAAACATGTATAAATAATATAATACTAAAGTATGTGTCCTAAAATGTATAAATAATATCAAACTAAGGTATGTGTCCTAAAAATGTATAAATAATATCATACTATATTATGTGTCCTAAAAATGTATAAATAATATCATACTTTAGTATGTGTCCAAAAAATTGTAAAAATAATATCATACTATAGTATGTGTCCTAAAAATGTATAAATAATATCATACTATAGTATGTGTCCTAAAAAATGTAAAAATAATTGCATACTATAGTGTTTGTCCAAAAAATTTATAAATAATATCATACTACAGTATGTGTCCTAAAAATGTATAAATAATATCATACTAAGGTATGTGTCCTAAAAATGTATAAATAATATTATACTATAGTATGTGTCCTAAAAATGTATAAATAATATCATACTAAGGTATGTGTCCTAAAAATGTATAAATAATATCATACTGTAGTATGTGTCCAAAAAATGTAAAAATAATATCAAACTATACTATGTGTCCTAAAAATGTATAAATAATATGATAATATAGTATGTGTCCTAAAAAATGTAAAAATGATTGCATACTATACTATTTGTCCTAAAAATGTATAAATAATATAATACTAAGGTATGTGTCCTAAAAATGTATAAATAATATCATACTAAGGTATGTGTCCTAAAAATGTATAAATAATATCATACTATAGTATGTGTCCTAAAAATGTATAAATAACATCATACTTTAGTATGTGTCCAAAAAATGTAAAAATAATATCATACTATAGTATGTGTCCTAAAAATGTATAAATTATATCCTACTATAGTATGTGTCCTAAAAATGTATAAATAATATCATACTACAGTATGTGTCCTAAAAATGTATAAATAATATCATACTAAGGTATGTGTCCTAAAAATTTATAAATAATATCATACTTTAGTATGTGTCCGAAAAATGTATAAGTAATATCATACTTTAGTATGTGTCCAAAAAATGTAAAAATGATATCATACTATAGTATGTGTCCTAAAAAGGTATACATTATTTAATACTATAGTATGTGTCCTAAAAATGTAAAAATAATTGCATACTATAGTATGTGTCCTAAAAATGTATAAATAATATCATACTACAGTATGTATCCTAAAAATGTATAAATAATATCATACTAATGTATGTGTCCTAAAAATGTATAAATAATATCATACTTTAGTATGTGTCCAAAAAATGTAAAAATAATATCATACTATAGTATGTGTCCTAAAAATTGTTAAAATAATTGCATACTATACTATATGTCCTAAAAATGTATAAATAATATCATACTAAGGTATGTGTCCTAAAAATGTATAAATAATATCATACTAAGGTATGTGTCCTAAAAATGTATAAATAATATCATACTATAGTATGTGTCCTAAAAATGTATAAATAATATCTTACTTTGGTATGTGTCCAAAAAATGTAAAAATAATATCATACTATAGTATGTGTCCTCAAAATTTATAAATAATATCATATTATAGTATGTGTCCTAAAAAATGTAAAAATAATTGCATACAATAGTATGTGTCCTAAAAATGTATAAATAATGTCATACTACAGTATGTGTCCAAAAAATGTATAAATAATATCATACTTTAGTATGTGTCCAAAAAATGTAAAAATAATATCATACTATAGTATGTGTCCTAAAAATGTATAAATAATATCATATTATAGTATGTGTCCTGAAAATGTATAAATAATATCATACTAAGGTATGTGTCCTAAAAATGTATAAATAATATCATATTATAGTATGTGTCCTAAAAATGTATAAATAATATCATACTAAGGTATATGTCCTTAAAATGTATAAATAATATCATACTTTAGTATGTGTCCAAAAAATGTAAAAATAATATCATACTATAGTATGTGTCCTAAAAATGTATAAATAATATCATATTATAGTATGTGTCCTAAAAATGTATAAATAATATCATACTACAGTATGTGTCCTAAAAATGTATAAATAATTGCATACTATAGTATGTGTCCTAAAAATGTATAAATAATATCATACTAAGGTATGTGTCCTAAAAAATGTATAAATAATATCATACTAAGGTATGTGTCCTAAAAATGTATAAATAATATCATACTATAGTATGTGTCCTAAAAAATGTTAAAAAAATTGCATACTATACTATGTGTCCTAAAAATGTATAAATAATATCATACTAAGGTATGTGTCCTAAAAATGTATAAATAATATCATACTAAGGTATGTGTCCTAAAAATGTATAAATAATACCATACTATAGTATGTGTTCTAAAAATGTATAAATAACATCATACTTTAGTATGTGTCCAAAAAAATGTAAAAATAATATCATACTATAGTATGTGTCCTCAAAATTTATAAATAATATCATACTATAGTATGTGTCCTAAAAAATGTAAAAATAATTGCATACTATAGTATGTGTCCTAAAAATGTATAAATAACGTCATACTACAGTATGTTTCCTAAAAATGTATAAATAATATCATACTTTAGTATGTGTCCAAAAAATGTAAAAATAATATCATACTAAAGTATGTGTCCTAAAAATGTATAAATAATATCATATTATAGTATGTGTCCTAAAAATGTATAAATAATATCATACTAAGGTATGTGTCCTAAAAATGTATAAATAATATCATATTATAGTATGTGTCCTAAAAATGTATAAATAATATCATACTACAGTATGTGTCCTAAAAATGTATAAATAATATCATACTAAGGTATGTGTCCTAAAAATGTATAAATAATATCATACTTTAGTATGTGTCCAAAAAATGTAAAAATAATATAATACTATAGTATGTGTCCTAAAAATGTATAAATAATATCATACTATAGTATGTGTCCTAAAAATGTATAAATAATATCTTACTTTGGTATGTGTCCAAAAAATGTAAAAATAATATCATACTATAGTATGTGTCCTCAAAATTTATAAATAATATCATATTATAGTATGTGTCCTAAAAAATGTAAAAATAATTGCATACTATAGTATGTGTCCTAAAAATGTATAAATAATGTCATACTACAGTATGTGTCCAAAAAATGTATAAATAATATCATACTTTAGTATGTGTCCAAAAAATGTAAAAATAATATCATACTATAGTATGTGTCCTAAAAATGTATAAATAATATCATATTATAGTATGTGTCCAAAAAATGTATAAATAATATCATACTAAGGTATGTGTCCTAAAAATGTATAAATAATATCATATTATAGTATGTGTCCTAAAAATGTATAAATAATATCATACTACAGTATGTGTCCTAAAAATGTATAAATAATATCATACTAAGGTATGTGTCCTAAAAATGTATAAATAATATCATATTATAGTATGTGTCCTAAAAATGTATAAATAATATCATACTAAGGTATATGTCCTTAAAATGTATAAATAATATCATACTTTAGTATGTGTCCAAAAAATGTAAAAATAATATCATACTATAGTATGTGTCCTAAAAATGTATAAATAATATCATATTATAGTATGTGTCCTAAAAATGTATAAATAATATCATACTACAGTATGTGTCCTAAAAATGTATAAATAATTGCATACTATAGTATGTGTCCTAAAAATGTATAAATAATATCATACTAAGGTATGTGTCCTAAAAATGTATAAATAATATCATACTAAGGTATGTGTCCTAAAAATGTATAAATAATATCATACTATAGTATGTGTCCTAAAAAATGTTAAAAAAAATTGCATACTATACTATGTGTCCTAAAAATGTATAAATAATATCATACTAAGGTATGTGTCCTAAAAATGTATAAATAATATCATACTAAGGTATGTGTCCTAAAAATGTATAAATAATACCATACTATAGTATGTGTCCTAAAAATGTATAAATAACATCATACTTTAGTATGTGTCCAAAAAAATGTAAAAATAATATCATACTATAGTATGTGTCCTCAAAATTTATAAATAATATCATACTATAGTATGTGTCCTAAAAAATGTAAAAATAATTGCATACTATAGTATGTGTCCTAAAAATGTATAAATAACGTCATACTACAGTATGTGTCCTAAAAATGTATAAATAATATCATACTTTAGTATGTGTCCAAAAAATGTAAAAATAATATCATACTATAGTATGTGTCCTAAAAATGTATAAATAATATCATATTATAGTATGTGTCCTAAAAATGTATAAATAATATCATACTAAGGTATGTGTCCTAAAAATGTATAAATAATATCATATTATAGTATGTGTCCTAAAAATGTATAAATAATATCATACTACAGTATGTGTCCTAAAAATGTATAAATAATATCATACTAAGGTATGTGTCCTAAATAATATCATACTTTAGTATGTGTCCAAAAAATGTAAAAATAATATAATACTATAGTATGTGTCCTAAAAATGTATAAATAATATCATATTATAGTATGTGTCCTAAAAATGTATAAATAATATCATACTACAGTATGTGTCCTAAAAATGTATAAATAATTGCATACTATAGTATGTGTCCTAAACATGTATAAATAATATCATACTAAGGTATGTGTCCTAAAAATGTATAAATAATATCATACTAAGGTATGTGTCCTAAAAATGTATAAATAATATCATACTATAGTATGTGTCCTAAAAAATGTTAAAAAAATTGCATACTATACTATGTGTCCTAAAAATGTATAAATAATATCATACTAAGGTATGTGTCCTAAAAATGTATAAATAATATCATACTATAGTATGTGTCCTAAAAATGTAAAAATAATTGCATACTATAGTATGTGTCCTAAAAATGTATAAATAATGTCATACTACAGTATGTGTCCTAAAAATGTATAAATAATATCATACTAAGGTATGTGTCCTAAAAATGTATAAATAATATCATATTATAGTATGTGTCCTAAAAATGTATAAATAATATCATACTAGAGTATGTGTCCTAAAATGTATAAATAATATCATACTAAGGTATGTGTCCTAAAAATGTATAAATAATATCATACTTTAGTATGTGTCCAAAAAATGTAAAAATAATATCATACTATAGTATGTGTCCTAAAAATGTATAAATAATATCTTATTATAGTATGTGTCCTAAAAATGTATAAATAATTGCATACTATAGTATGTGTCCTAAAAATGTATAAATAATATCATATTATAGTATGTGTCCTAAAAATGTATAAATAATATCATTCTAAGGTATGTGTCCTAAAAATGTATAAATAATATCATATTATAGTATGTGTCCTAAAAATGTATAAATAATATCATACTAAGGTATGTGTCCTAAAAATGTATAAATAATATACTTTAGTATGTGTCCAAAAAATGTAAAAATAATATCATACAATAGTATGTGTCCTAAAAATGTATAAATTATTTAATACTATAGTATGTGTCCTAAAAATGTAAAAATAATTGCCTACTATAGTATGTGTCCAAAAAATGGAAAAATAATATCATACTATAGTATGTTTCCTAAAATGTATAAATAATATCATACTAAGGTATGTGTCCTAAAAATGTATAAATAATATCATACTATATTATGTGTCCTAAAAATTTATAAATAATATCATACTTTAGTATGTGTCCTATAAATGTATAAATAATATCATACTTTAGTATGTGTCCAAAAAATTGAAAAATAATATCATACTATAGTATGTGTCCTAAAAATGTATAAATAATATCATACTATAGTATGTGTCCTAAAAAATGTAAAAATAATTGCATACTATAGTATTTGTCCTAAAAATGTATAAATAATATCATACTACAGTATGTGTCCTAAAAATGTATAAATAATATCATACTAAGGTATGTGTCCTAAAAATGTATAAATAATATTATACTATAGTATGTGTCCTAAAAATGTATAAATAATATCATACTAAGGTATGTGTCCTAAAAATGTATAAATAATATCATACTGTAGTATGTGTCCAAAAAATGTAAAAATAATATCAAACTATACTATGTGTCCTAAAAATGTATAAATAATATGATAATATAGTGTGTGTCCTAAAAAATGTAAAAATGATTGCATACTATACTATTTGTCCTAAAAATGTATAAATAATATAATACTAAGGTATGTGTCCTAAAAATGTATAAATATTATCATACTAAGGTATGTGTCCTAAAAATGTATAAATAATATCATACTATAGTATGTGTCCTAAAAATGTATAAATAATATCATACTTTAGTATGTGTCCAAAAAATGTAAAAATAATATCATACTATAGTTTGTGTCCTAAAAATGTATAAATTATATCCTACTATAGTATGTGTCCTAAAAATGTATAAATAATATCATACTACAGTATGTGTCCTAAAAATGTATGAATAATATCATACTAAGGTATGTGTCCTAAAAATTTATAAATAATATCATACTTTAGTATGTGTCCTAAAAATGTATAAATAATATCATACTTTAGTATGTGTCCAAAAAATGTAAAAATAATATCATACTATAGTATGTGTCCTAAAAATGTATTAATAATATCATACTATAGTATGTGTCTTAAAAAATGTAAAAATAATTGCATACTATAGTATTTGTCCTAAACATGTATAAATAATATAATACTAAAGTATGTGTCCTAAAATGTATAAATAATATCAAACGAAGGTATGTGTCCTAAAAATGTATAAATAATATCATACTATATTATGTGTCCTAAAAATGTATAAATAATATCATACTTTAGTATGTGTCCAAAAAATGTAAAAATGATATCATACTATAGTATGTGTCCTAAAAAGGTATACATTATTTAATACTATAGTATGTGTCCTAAAAATGTAAGAATAATTGCATACTATAGTATGTGTCCTAAAAATGTATAAATAATATCATACTACAGTATGTGTCCTAAAAATGTATAAATAATATCATACTAAGGTATGTGTCCTAAAAATGTATAAATAATATCATACTTTAGTATGTGTCCAAAAAATGTAAAAATAATATCATACTATAGTATGTGTCCTAAAAATTGTTAAAATAATTGCATACTATACTATATGTCCTAAAAATGTATAAATAATATCATACTAAGGTATGTGTCCTAAAAATGTATAAATAATATCATACTAAGGTATGTGTCCTAAAAATGTATAAATAATATCATACTATAGTATGTGTCCTAAAAATGTATAAATAATATCTTACTTTGGTATGTGTCCAAAAAATGTAAAAATAATATCATACTATACTGTGTGTCCTAAAAATGTATAAATAATGTCATACTACAGTATGTGTCCTAAAAATGTATAAATAATATCATACTAAGGTATGTGTCCTAAAAATGTATAAATAATATCATAATTTAGTATGTGTCCAAAAAATGTAAAAATAATATCATACTATAGTATGTGTCCTAAAAATGTATAAATAATATCATACTATAGTATGTGTCCTAAAAAATGTAAAAATAATTGCATACTATAGTATTTGTCCTAAAAATGTATAAATAATATAATACTAAGGTATGTGTCCTAAAAATGTATAAATACTATCATACTAAGGTATGTGTCCTAAAAATGTATAAATAATATCATACTATATTATGTGTCTTAAAAATGTATAAATAATATCATACTTTATTATGTGTCCAAAAAATGTAAAAATAATATCATACTATAGTATGTGTCCTAAAAATGTATACATTATTTAATACTATAGTATGTGTCCTAAAAATGTAAAAATAATTGCATACTATAGTAAGTGTCCTAAAAATGTATAAATAATATCATACTACAGTATTTGTCCTAAAAATGTATAAATAATATCATACTATAGTATGTGTCCTAAAAATGTATAAATAATATCATACTAAGGTATGTGTCCTAAAAATGTATAAATAATATCATACTAAGGTATGTGTACTAAAAATGTATAAATAATATCATACTTTAGTATGTGTCCAAAAAATGTAAAAATAATATCATACTATAGTATGTGTCCTAAAAAATGTAAAAATAAGTGCATACTATAGTATTTGTCCTAAAAATGTAAAAATGATGTAATACTAAGGTATGTGTCCTAAAATGTATAAATAATATCATACTATACTATGTGTCCTAAAAATGTATAAATAATATCATACTAAGGTATGTGTCCTAAAAATGTATAAATAATATCATACTAAGGTATGTGTCCTAAAAATGTATAAATAATACCATACTATAGTATGTGTCCTAAAAATGTATAAATAACATCATACTTTAGTATGTGTCCAAAAAAATGTAAAAATAATATCATACTATAGTATGTGTCCTCAAAATTTATAAATAATATCATACTATAGTATGTGTCCTAAAAAATGTAAAAATAATTGCATACTATAGTATGTGTCCTAAAAATGTATAAATAACGTCATACTACAGTATGTGTCCTAAAAATGTATAAATAATATCATACTTTAGTATGTGTCCAAAAAATGTAAAAATAATATCATACTATAGTATGTGTCCTAAAAATGTATAAATAATATCATACTTTAGTATGTGTCCAAAAAATGTAAAAATAATATAATACTATAGTATGTGTCCTAAAAATGTATAAATAATATCATACTATAGTATGTGTCCTAAAAATGTATAAATAATATCTTACTTTGGTATGTGTCCAAAAAATGTAAAAATAATATCATACTATAGTATGTGTCCTCAAAATTTATAAATAATATCATATTATAGTATGTGTCCTAAAAAATGTAAAAATAATTGCATACTATAGTATGTGTCCTAAAAATGTATAAATAATGTCATACTACAGTATGTGTCCAAAAATGTATAAATAATATCATACTTTAGTATGTGTCCAAAAAATGTAAAAATAATATCATACTATAGTATGTGTCCTAAAAATGTATAAATAATATCATATTATAGTATGTGTCCAAAAAATGTATAAATAATATCATACTAAGGTATGTGTCCTAAAAATGTATAAATAATATCATATTATAGTATGTGTCCTAAAAATGTATAAATAATATCATACTACAGTATGTGTCCTAAAAATGTATAAATAATATCATACTAAGGTATGTGTCCTAAAAATGTATAAATAATATCATATTATAGTATGTGTCCTAAAAATGTATAAATAATATCATACTAAGGTATATGTCCTTAAAATGTATAAATAATATCATACTTTAGTATGTGTCCAAAAAATGTAAAAATAATATCATACTATAGTATGTGTCCTAAAAATGTATAAATAATATCATATTATAGTATGTGTCCTAAAAATGTATAAATAATATCATACTATAGTATGTGTCTTAAAAAATGTAAAAATAATTGCATACTATAGTATTTGTCCTAAACATGTATAAATAATATAATACTAAAGTATGTGTCCTAAAATGTATAAATAATATCAAACTAAGGTATGTGTCCTAAAAATGTATAAATAATATCATACTATATTATGTGTCCTAAAAATGTATAAATAATATCATACTTTAGTATGTGTCCAAAAAATGTAAAAATGATATCATACTATAGTATGTGTCCTAAAAAGGTATACATTATTTAATACTATAGTATGTGTCCTAAAAATGTAAGAATAATTGCATACTATAGTATGTGTCCTAAAAATGTATAAATAATATCATACTACAGTATGTGTCCTAAAAATGTATAAATAATATCATACTAAGGTATGTGTCCTAAAAATGTATAAATAATATCATACTTTAGTATGTGTCCAAAAAATGTAAAAATAATATCATACTATAGTATGTGTCCTAAAAATTGTTAAAATAATTGCATACTATACTATATGTCCTAAAAATGTATAAATAATATCATACTAAGGTATGTGTCCTAAAAATGTATAAATAATATCATACTAAGGTATGTGTCCTAAAAATGTATAAATAATATCATACTATAGTATGTGTCCTAAAAATGTATAAATAATATCTTACTTTGGTATGTGTCCAAAAAATGTAAAAATAATATCATACTATAGTGTGTGTCCTAAAAATGTATAAATAATGTCATACTACAGTATGTGTCCTAAAAATGTATAAATAATATCATACTAAGGTATGTGTCCTAAAAATGTATAAATAATATCATAATTTAGTATGTGTCCAAAAAATGTAAAAATAATATCATACTATAGTATGTGTCCTAAAAATGTATAAATAATATCATACTATAGTATGTGTCCTAAAAAATGTAAAAATAATTGCATACTATAGTATTTGTCCTAAAAATGTATAAATAATATAATACTAAGGTATGTGTCCTAAAAATGTATAAATACTATCATACTAAGGTATGTGTCCTAAAAATGTATAAATAATATCATACTATATTATGTGTCTTAAAAATGTATAAATAATATCATACTTTATTATGTGTCCAAAAAATGTAAAAATAATATCATACTATAGTATGTGTCCTAAAAATGTATACATTATTTAATACTATAGTATGTGTCCTAAAAATGTAAAAATAATTGCATACTATAGTAAGTGTCCTAAAAATGTATAAATAATATCATACTACAGTATTTGTCCTAAAAATGTATAAATAATATCATACTATAGTATGTGTCCTAAAAATGTATAAATAATATCATACTAAGGTATGTGTCCTAAAAATGTATAAATAATATCATACTAAGGTATGTGTACTAAAAATGTATAAATAATATCATACTTTAGTATGTGTCCAAAAAATGTAAAAATAATATCATACTATAGTATGTGTCCTAAAAAATGTAAAAATAAGTGCATACTATAGTATTTGTCCTAAAAATGTAAAAATGATGTAATACTAAGGTATGTGTCCTAAAATGTATAAATAATATCATACTATACTATGTGTCCTAAAAATGTATAAATAATATCATACTAAGGTATGTGTCCTAAAAATGTATAAATAATATCATACTAAGGTATGTGTCCTAAAAATGTATAAATAATACCATACTATAGTATGTGTCCTAAAAATGTATAAATAACATCATACTTTAGTATGTGTCCAAAAAAATGTAAAAATAATATCATACTATAGTATGTGTCCTCAAAATTTATAAATAATATCATACTATAGTATGTGTCCTAAAAAATGTAAAAATAATTGCATACTATAGTATGTGTCCTAAAAATGTGTAAATAACGTCATACTACAGTATGTGTCCTAAAAATGTATAAATAATATCATACTTTAGTATGTGTCCAAAAAATGTAAAAATAATATCATACTATAGTATGTGTCCTAAAAATGTATAAATAATATCATACTTTAGTATGTGTCCAAAAAATGTAAAAATAATATAATACTATAGTATGTGTCCTAAAAATGTATAAATAATATCATACTATAGTATGTGTCCTAAAAATGTATAAATAATATCATACTTTAGTATGTGTCCAAAAAATGTAAAAATAATATCATACTATAGTATGTGTCCTAAAAATGTATAAATAATATCATATTATAGTATGTGTCCAAAAAATGTATAAATAATATCATACTAAGGTATGTGTCCTAAAAATGTATAAATAATATCATACTACAGTATGTGTCCTAAAAATGTATAAATAATATCATACTAAGGTATGTGTCCTAAAAATGTATAAATAATATCATATTATAGTATGTGTCCTAAAAATGTATAAATAATATCATACTAAGGTATATGTCCTTAAAATGTATAAATAATATCATACTTTAGTATGTGTCCAAAAAATGTAAAAATAATATCATACTATAGTATGTGTCCTAAAAATGTATAAATAATATCATATTATAGTATGTGTCCTAAAAATGTATAAATAATATCATACTACAGTATGTGTCCTAAAAATGTATAAATAATTGCATACTATAGTATGTGTCCTAAAAATGTATAAATAATATCATACTAAGGTATGTGTCCTAAAAATGTATAAATAATATCATACTAAGGTATGTGTCCTAAAAATGTATAAATAATATCATACTATAGTATGTGTCCTAAAAAATGTTAAAAAAAATTGCATACTATACTATGTGTCCTAAAAATGTATAAATAATATCATACTAAGGTATGTGTCCTAAAAATGTATAAATAATATCATACTTTAGTATGTGTCCAAAAAATGTAAAAATAATATAATACTATAGTATGTGTCCTAAAAATGTATAAATAATATCATATTATAGTATGTGTCCTAAAAAATGTAAAAATAAGTGCATACTATAGTATTTGTCCTAAAAATGTAAAAATGATGTAATACTAAGGTATGTGTCCTAAAATGTATAAATAATATCATACTATACTATGTGTCCTAAAAATGTATAAATAATATCATACTAAGGTATGTGTCCTAAAAATGTATAAATAATATCATACTAAGGTATGTGTCCTAAAAATGTATAAATAATACCATACTATAGTATGTGTCCTAAAAATGTATAAATAACATCATACTTTAGTATGTGTCCAAAAAAATGTAAAAATAATATCATACTATAGTATGTGTCCTCAAAATTTATAAATAATATCATACTATAGTATGTGTCCTAAAAAATGTAAAAATAATTGCATACTATAGTATGTGTCCTAAAAATGTATAAATAACGTCATACTACAGTATGTGTCCTAAAAATGTATAAATAATATCATACTTTAGTATGTGTCCAAAAAATGTAAAAATAATATCATACTATAGTATGTGTCCTAAAAATGTATAAATAATATCATATTATAGTATGTGTCCTAAAAATGTATAAATAATATCATACTAAGGTATGTGCCCTAAAAATGTATAAATAATATCATATTATAGTATGTGTCCTAAAAATGTATAAATAATATCATACTAAGGTATGTGTCCTAAAAATGTATAAATAATATCATACTTTAGTATGTGTCCAAAAAATGTAAAAATAATATAATACTATAGTATGTGTCCTAAAAATGTATAAATAATATCATACTATAGTATGTGTCCTAAAAATGTATAAATAATATCTTACTTTGGTATGTGTCCAAAAAATGTAAAAATAATATCATACTATAGTATGTGTCCTCAAAATTTATAAATAATATCATATTATAGTATGTGTCCTAAAAAATGTAAAAATAATTGCATACTATAGTATGTGTCCTAAAAATGTATAAATAATGTCATACTACAGTATGTGTCCAAAAAATGTATAAATAATATCATACTTTAGTATGTGTCCAAAAAATGTAAAAATAATATCATACTATAGTATGTGTCCTAAAAATGTATAAATAATATCATATTATAGTATGTGTCCAAAAAATGTATAAATAATATCATACTAAGGTATGTGTCCTAAAAATGTATAAATAATATCATATTATAGTATGTGTCCTAAAAATGTATAAATAATATCATACTACAGTATGTGTCCTAAAAATGTATAAATAATATCATACTAAGGTATGTGTCCTAAAAATGTATAAATAATATCATATTATAGTATGTGTCCTAAAAATGTATAAATAATATCATACTAAGGTATATGTCCTTAAAATGTATAAATAATATCATACTTTAGTATGTGTCCAAAAAATGTAAAAATAATATCATACTATAGTATGTGTCCTAAAAATGTATAAATAATATCATATTATAGTATGTGTCCTAAAAATGTATAAATAATATCATACTACAGTATGTGTCCTAAAAATGTATAAATAATTGCATACTATAGTATGTGTCCTAAAAATGTATAAATAATATCATACTAAGGTATGTGTCCTAAAAATGTATAAATAATATCATACTAAGGTATGTGTCCTAAAAATGTATAAATAATATCATACTATAGTATGTGTCCTAAAAAATGTTAAAAAAAATTGCATACTATACTATGTGTCCTAAAAATGTATAAATAATATCATACTAAGGTATGTGTCCTAAAAATGTATAAATAATATCATATTATAGTATGTGTCCTAAAAATGTATAAATAATATCATACTACAGTATGTGTCCTAAAAATGTATAAATAATATCATACTAAGGTATGTGTCCTAAAAATGTATAAATAATACCATACTATAGTATGTGTCCTAAAAATGTATAAATAACATCATACTTTAGTATGTGTCCAAAAAAATGTAAAAATAATATCATACTATAGTATGTGTCCTCAAAATTTATAAATAATATCATACTATAGTATGTGTCCTAAAAAATGTAAAAATAATTGCATACTATAGTATGTGTCCTAAAAATGTATAAATAACGTCATACTACAGTATGTGTCCTAAAAATGTATAAATAATATCATACTTTAGTATGTGTCCAAAAAATGTAAAAATAATATCATACTATAGTATGTGTCCTAAAAATGTATAAATAATATCATATTATAGTATGTGTCCTAAAAATGTATAAATAATATCATACTAAGGTATGTGTCCTAAAAATGTATAAATAATATCATATTATAGTATGTGTCCTAAAAATGTATAAATAATATCATACTACAGTATGTGTCCTAAAAATGTATAAATAATATCATACTAAGGTATGTGTCCTAAAAATGTATAAATAATATCATACTTTAGTATGTGTCCAAAAAATGTAAAAATAATATAATACTATAGTATGTGTCCTAAAAATGTATAAATAATATCATATTATAGTATGTGTCCTAAAAATGTATAAATAATATCATACTACAGTATGTGTCCTAAAAATGTATAAATAATTGCATACTATAGTATGTGTCCTAAAAATGTATAAATAATATCATACTAAGGTATGTGTCCTAAAAATGTATAAATAATATCATACTAAGGTATGTGTCCTAAAAATGTATAAATAATATCATACTATAGTATGGGTCCTAAAAAATGTTAAAAAAAATTGCATACTATACTATGTGTCCTAAAAATGTATAAATAATATCATACTAAGGTATGTGTCCTAAAAATGTATAAATAATATCATACTAAGGTATGTGTCCTAAAAATGTATAAATAATACCATACTATAGTATGTGTCCTAAAAATGTATAAATAACATCATACTTTAGTATGTGTCCAAAAAAATGTAAAAATAATATCATACTATAGTATGTGTCCTCAAAATTTATAAATAATATCATACTATAGTATGTGTCCTAAAAATGTAAAAATAATTGCATACTATAGTATGTGTCCTAAAAATGTATAAATAATGTCATACTACAGTATGTGTCCAAAAAATGTATAAATAATATCATACTTTAGTATGTGTCCAAAAAATGTAAAAATAATATCATACTATAGTATGTGTCCTAAAAATGTATAAATAATATCATATTATAGTATGTGTCCAAAAAATGTATAAATAATATCATACTAAGGTATGTGTCCTAAAAATGTATAAATAATATCATATTATAGTATGTGTCCTAAAAATGTATAAATAATATCATACTACAGTATGTGTCCTAAAAATGTATAAATAATATCATACTAAGGTATGTGTCCTAAAAATGTATAAATAATATCATATTATAGTATGTGTCCTAAAAATGTATAAATAATATCATACTAAGGTATGTGTCCTAAAAATGTATAAATAATATCATATTATAGTATGTGTCCTAAAAATGTATAAATAATATCATACTACAGTATGTGTCCTAAAAATGTATAAATAATATCATACTAAGGTATGTGTCCTAAAAATGTATAAATAATATCATACTTTAGTATGTGTCCAAAAAATGTAAAAATAATATAATACTATAGTATGTGTCCTAAAAATGTATAAATAATATCATATTATAGTATGTGTCCTAAAAATGTATAAATAATATCATACTACAGTATGTGTCCTAAAAATGTATAAATAATTGCATACTATAGTATGTGTCCTAAAAATGTATAAATAATATCATACTAAGGTATGTGTCCTAAAAATGTATAAATAATATCATACTAAGGTATGTGTCCTAAAAATGTATAAATAATATCATACTATAGTATGTGTCCTAAAAAATGTTAAAAAAAATTGCATACTATACTATGTGTCCTAAAAATGTATAAATAATATCATACTAAGGTATGTGTCCTAAAAATGTATAAATAATATCATACTAAGGTATGTGTCCTAAAAATGTATAAATAATACCATACTATAGTATGTGTCCTAAAAATGTATAAATAACATCATACTTTAGTATGTGTCCAAAAAAATGTAAAAATAATATCATACTATAGTATGTGTCCTCAAAATTTATAAATAATATCATACTATAGTATGTGTCCTAAAAATGTAAAAATAATTGCATACTATAGTATGTGTCCTAAAAATGTATAAATAATGTCATACTACAGTATGTGTCCAAAAAATGTATAAATAATATCATACTTTAGTATGTGTCCAAAAAATGTAAAAATAATATCATACTATAGTATGTGTCCTAAAAATGTATAAATAATATCATATTATAGTATGTGTCCAAAAAATGTATAAATAATATCATACTAAGGTATGTGTCCTAAAAATGTATAAATAATATCATATTATAGTATGTGTCCTAAAAATGTATAAATAATATCATACTACAGTATGTGTCCTAAAAATGTATAAATAATATCATACTAAGGTATGTGTCCTAAAAATGTATAAATAATATCATATTATAGTATGTGTCCTAAAAATGTATAAATAATATCATACTAAGGTATATGTCCTTAAAATGTATAAATAATATCATACTTTAGTATGTGTCCAAAAAATGTAAAAATAATATCATACTATAGTATGTGTCCTAAAAATGTATAAATAATATCATATTATAGTATGTGTCCTAAAAATGTATAAATAATATACTACAGTATGTGTCCTAAAAATGTATAAATAATTGCATACTATAGTATGTGTCCTAAAAATGTATAAATAATATCATACTAAGGTATGTGTCCTAAAAATGTATAAATAATATCATACTAAGGTATGTGTCCTAAAAATGTATAAATAATATCATACTATAGTATGTGTCCTAAAAAATGTTAAAAAAAATTGCATACTATACTATGTGTCCTAAAAATGTATAAATAATATCATACTAAGGTATGTGTCCTAAAAATGTATAAATAATATCATACTTTAGTATGTGTCCAAAAAATGTAAAAATAATATAATACTATAGTATGTGTCCTAAAAATGTATAAATAATATCATATTATAGTATGTGTCCTAAAAAATGTAAAAATAAGTGCATACTATAGTACTTGTCCTAAAAATGTAAAAATGATGTAATACTAAGGTATGTGTCCTAAAATGTATAAATAATATCATACTATACTATGTGTCCTAAAAATGTATAAATAATATCATACTAAGGTATGTGTCCTAAAAATGTATAAATAATATCATACTAAGGTATGTGTCCTAAAAATGTATAAATAATACCATACTATAGTATGTGTCCTAAAAATGTATAAATAACATCATACTTTAGTATGTGTCCAAAAAAATGTAAAAATAATATCATACTATAGTATGTGTCCTCAAAATTTATAAATAATATCATACTATAGTATGTGTCCTAAAAAATGTAAAAATAATTGCATACTATAGTATGTGTCCTAAAAATGTATAAATAACGTCATACTACAGTATGTGTCCTAAAAATGTATAAATAATATCATACTTTAGTATGTGTCCAAAAAATGTAAAAATAATATCATACTATAGTATGTGTCCTAAAAATGTATAAATAATATCATATTATAGTATGTGTCCTAAAAATGTATAAATAATATCATACTAAGGTATGTGCCCTAAAAATGTATAAATAATATCATATTATAGTATGTGTCCTAAAAATGTATAAATAATATCATACTACAGTATGTGTCCTAAAAATGTATAAATAATATCATACTAAGGTATGTGTCCTAAAAATGTATAAATAATATCATACTTTAGTATGTGTCCAAAAAATGTAAAAATAATATAATACTATAGTATGTGTCCTAAAAATGTATAAATAATATCATACTATAGTATGTGTCCTAAAAATGTATAAATAATATCTTACTTTGGTATGTGTCCAAAAAATGTAAAAATAATATCATACTATAGTATGTGTCCTCAAAATTTATAAATAATATCATATTATAGTATGTGTCCTAAAAAATGTAAAAATAATTGCATACTATAGTATGTGTCCTAAAAATGTATAAATAATGTCATACTACAGTATGTGTCCAAAAAATGTATAAATAATATCATACTTTAGTATGTGTCCAAAAAATGTAAAAATAATATCATACTATAGTATGTGTCCTAAAAATGTATAAATAATATCATATTATAGTATGTGTCCAAAAAATGTATAAATAATATCATACTAAGGTATGTGTCCTAAAAATGTATAAATAATATCATATTATAGTATGTGTCCTAAAAATGTATAAATAATATCATACTACAGTATGTGTCCTAAAAATGTATAAATAATATCATACTAAGGTATGTGTCCTAAAAATGTATAAATAATATCATATTATAGTATGTGTCCTAAAAATGTATAAATAATATCATACTAAGGTATATGTCCTTAAAATGTATAAATAATATCATACTTTAGTATGTGTCCAAAAAATGTAAAAATAATATCATACTATAGTATGTGTCCTAAAAATGTATAATTAATATCATATTATAGTATGTGTCCTAAAAATGTATAAATAATATCATACTACAGTATGTGTCCTAAAAATGTATAAATAATTGCATACTATAGTATGTGTCCTAAAAATGTATAAATAATATCATACTAAGGTATGTGTCCTAAAAATGTATAAATAATATCATACTAAGGTATGTGTCCTAAAAATGTATAAATAATATCATACTATAGTATGTGTCCTAAAAAATGTTAAAAAAAATTGCATACTATACTATGTGTCCTAAAAATGTATAAATAATATCATACTAAGGTATGTGTCCTAAAAATGTATAAATAATATCATATTATAGTATGTGTCCTAAAAATGTATAAATAATATCATACTACAGTATGTGTCCTAAAAATGTATAAATAATATCATACTAAGGTATGTGTCCTAAAAATGTATAAATAATACCATACTATAGTATGTGTCCTAAAAATGTATAAATAACATCATACTTTAGTATGTGTCCAAAAAAATGTAAAAATAATATCATACTATAGTATGTGTCCTCAAAATTTATAAATAATATCATACTATAGTATGTGTCCTAAAAAATGTAAAAATAATTGCATACTATAGTATGTGTCCTAAAAATGTATAAATAACGTCATACTACAGTATGTGTCCTAAAAATGTATAAATAATATCATACTTTAGTATGTGTCCAAAAAATGTAAAAATAATATCATACTATAGTATGTGTCCTAAAAATGTATAAATAATATCATATTATAGTATGTGTCCTAAAAATGTATAAATAATATCATACTAAGGTATGTGTCCTAAAAATGTATAAATAATATCATATTATAGTATGTGTCCTAAAAATGTATAAATAATATCATACTACAGTATGTGTTCTAAAAATGTATAAATAATATCATACTAAGGTATGTGTCCTAAAAATGTATAAATAATATCATACTTTAGTATGTGTCCAAAAAATGTAAAAATAATATAATACTATAGTATGTGTCCTAAAAATGTATAAATAATATCATATTATAGTATGTGTCCTAAAAATGTATAAATAATATCATACTACAGTATGTGTCCTAAAAATGTATAAATAATTGCATACTATAGTATGTGTCCTAAAAATGTATAAATAATATCATACTAAGGTATGTGTCCTAAAAATGTATAAATAATATCATACTAAGGTATGTGTCCTAAAAATGTATAAATAATATCATACTATAGTATGTGTCCTAAAAAATGTTAAAAAAAATTGCATACTATACTATGTGTCCTAAAAATGTATAAATAATATCATACTAAGGTATGTGTCCTAAAAATGTATAAATAATATCATACTAAGGTATGTGTCCTAAAAATGTATAAATAATACCATACTATAGTATGTGTCCTAAAAATGTATAAATAACATCATACTTTAGTATGTGTCCAAAAAAATGTAAAAATAATATCATACTATAGTATGTGTCCTCAAAATTTATAAATAATATCATACTATAGTATGTGTCCTAAAAATGTAAAAATAATTGCATACTATAGTATGTGTCCTAAAAATGTATAAATAATGTCATACTACAGTATGTGTCCTAAAAATGTATAAATAATATCATACTAAGGTATGTGTCCTAAAAATGTATAAATAATATCATATTATAGTATGTGTCCTAAAAATGTATAAATAATATCATACTAGAGTATGTGTCCTAAAAATGTATAAATAATATCATACTAAGGTATGTGTCCTAAAAATGTATAAATAATATCATACTTTAGTATGTGTCCAAAAAATGTAAAAATAATATCATACTATAGTATGTGTCCTAAAAATGTATAAATAATATCTTATTATAGTATGTGTCCTAAAAATGTATAAATAATTGCATACTATAGTATGTGTCCTAAAAATGTATAAATAATATCATATTATAGTATGTGTCCTAAAAATGTATAAATAATATCATACTAAGGTATGTGTCCTAAAAATGTATAAATAATATCATATTAAAGTATGTGTCCTAAAAATGTATAAATAATATCATACTAAGGTATGTGTCCTAAAAATGTATAAATAATATACTTTAGTATGTGTCCAAAAAATGTAAAAATAATATCATACAATAGTATGTGTCCTAAAAATGTATAAATTATTTAATACTATAGTATGTGTCCTAAAAATGTAAAAATAATTGCCTACTATAGTATGTGTCCAAAAAATGGAAAAATAATATCATACTATAGTATGTTTCCTAAAATGTATAAATAATATCATACTAAGGTATGTGTCCTGAAAATGTATAAATAATATCATACTATATTATGTGTCCTAAAAATTTATAAATAATATCATACTTTAGTATGTGTCCTATAAATGTATAAATAATATCATACTTTAGTATGTGTCCAAAAAATTGTAAAAATAATATCATACTATAGTATGTGTCCTAAAAATGTATAAATAATATCATACTATAGTATGTGTCCTAAAAAATGTAAAAATAATTGCATACTATAGTATTTGTCCTAAAAATGTATAAATAATATCATACTACAGTATGTGTCCTAAAAATGTATAAATAATATCATACTAAGGTATGTGTCCTGAAAATGTATAAATAATATCATACTATATTATGTGTCCTAAAAATTTATAAATAATATCATACTTTAGTATGTGTCCTAAAAATGTATAAATAACATCATACTTTAGTATGTGTCCAAAAAAATGTAAAAATAATATCATACTATAGTATGTGTCCTCAAAATTTATAAATAATATCATACTATAGTATGTGTCCTAAAAATGTAAAAATAATTGCATACTATAGTATGTGTCCTAAAAATGTATAAATAATGTCATACTACAGTATGTGTCCTAAAAATGTATAAATAATATCATACTAAGGTATGTGTCCTAAAAATGTATAAATAATATCATATTATAGTATGTGTCCTAAAAATGTATAAATAATATCATACTAGAGTATGTGTCCTAAAAATGTATAAATAATATCATACTAAGGTATGTGTCCTAAAAATGTATAAATAATATCATACTTTAGTATGTGTCCAAAAAATGTAAAAATAATATCATACTATAGTATGTGTCCTAAAAATGTATAAATAATATCTTATTATAGTATGTGTCCTAAAAATGTATAAATAATTGCATACTATAGTATGTGTCCTAAAAATGTATAAATAATATCATATTATAGTATGTGTCCTAAAAATGTATAAATAATATCATACTAAGGTATGTGTCCTAAAAATGTATAAATAATATCATATTAAAGTATGTGTCCTAAAAATGTATAAATAATATCATACTAAGGTATGTGTCCTAAAAATGTATAAATAATATACTTTAGTATGTGTCCAAAAAATGTAAAAATAATATCATACAATAGTATGTGTCCTAAAAATGTATAAATTATTTAATACTATAGTATGTGTCCTAAAAATGTAAAAATAATTGCCTACTATAGTATGTGTCCAAAAAATGGAAAAATAATATCATACTATAGTATGTTTCCTAAAATGTATAAATAATATCATACTAAGGTATGTGTCCTAAAAATGTATAAATAATATCATACTATATTATGTGTCCTAAAAATTTATAAATAATATCATACTTTAGTATGTGTCCTAAAAATGTATAAATAATATCATACTATAGTATGTGTCCTAAAAAATGTAAAAATAATTGCATACTATAGTATTTGTCCTAAAAATGTATAAATAATATCATACTACAGTATGTGTCCTAAAAATGTATAAATAATATCATACTAAGGTATGTGTCCTAAAAATGTATAAATAATATTATACTATAGTATGTGTCCTAAAAATGTATAAATAATATCATACTAAGGTATGTGTCCTAAAAATGTATAAATAATATCATACTGTAGTATGTGTCCAAAAAATGTAAAAATAATATCAAACTATACTATGTGTCCTAAAAATGTATAAATAATATGATAATATAGTGTGTGTCCTAAAAATGTAAAAATGATTGCATACTATACTATTTGTCCTAAAAATGTATAAATAATATAATACTAAGGTATGTGTCCTAAAAATGTATAAATATTATCATACTAAGGTATGTGTCCTAAAAATGTATAAATAATATCATACTATAGTATGTGTCCTAAAAATGTATAAATAATATCATACTTTAGTATGTGTCCAAAAAATGTAAAAATAATATCATACTATAGTATGTGTCCTAAAAATGTATAAATTATATCCTACTATAGTATGTGTCCTAAAAATGTATAAATAATATCATACTACAGTATGTGTCCTAAAAATGTATGAATAATATCATACTGCGGTATGTGTCCTAAAAATTTATAAATAATATCATACTTTAGTATGTGTCCTAAAAATGTATAAATAATATCATACTTTAGTATGTGTCCAAAAAATGTAAAAATAATATCATACTATAGTATGTGTCCTAAAAATGTATTAATAATATCATACTATAGTATGTGTCTTAAAAAATGTAAAAATAATTGCATACTATAGTATTTGTCCTAAACATGTATAAATAATATAATACTAAAGTATGTGTCCTAAAATGTATAAATAATATCAAACTAAGGTATGTGTCCTAAAAATGTATAAATAATATCATACTATATTATGTGTCCTAAAAATGTATAAATAATATCATACTTTAGTATGTGTCCAAAAAATGTAAAAATGATATCATACTATAGTATGTGTCCTAAAAAGGTATACATTATTTAATACTATAGTATGTGTCCTAAAAATGTAAGAATAATTGCATACTATAGTATGTGTCCTAAAAATGTATAAATAATATCATACTACAGTATGTGTCCTAAAAATGTATAAATAATATCATACTAAGGTATGTGTCCTAAAAATGTATAAATAATATCATACTTTAGTATGTGTCCAAAAAATGTAAAAATTATATCATACTATAGTATGTGTCCTAAAAATTGTTAAAATAATTGCATACTATACTATATGTCCTAAAAATGTATAAATAATATCATACTAAGGTATGTGTCCTAAAAATGTATAAATAATATCATACTAAGGTATGTGTCCTAAAAATGTATAAATAATATCATACTATAGTATGTGTCCTAAAAATGTATAAATAATATCTTACTTTGGTATGTGTCCAAAAAATGTAAAAATAATATCATACTATAGTGTGTGTCCTAAAAATGTATAAATAATGTCATACTACAGTATGTGTCCTAAAAATGTATAAATAATATCATACTAAGGTATGTGTCCTAAAAATGTATAAATAATATCATACTTTAGTATGTGTCCAAAAAATGTAAAAATAATATCATACTATAGTATGTGTCCTAAAAATGTATAAATAATATCATACTATAGTATGTGTCCTAAAAAATGTAAAAATAATTGCATACTATAGTATTTGTCCTTAAAATGTATAAATAATATAATACTAAGGTATGTGTCCTAAAATGTATAAATACTATCATACTAAGGTATGTGTCCTAAAAATGTATAAATAATATCATACTATATTATGTGTCTTAAAAATGTATAAATAATATCATACTTTATTATGTGTCCAAAAAATGTAAAAATAATATCATACTATAGTATGTGTCCTTAAAAATGTATACATTATTTAATACTATAGTATGTGTCCTAAAAATGTAAAAATAATTGCATACTATAGTAAGTGTCCTAAAAATGTATAAATAATATCATACTACAGTATTTGTCCTAAAAATGTATAAATAATATCATACTATAGTATGTGTCCTAAAAATGTATAAATAATATCATACTAAGGTATGTGTCCTAAAAATGTATAAATAATATCATACTAAGGTATGTGTACTAAAAATGTATAAATAATATCATACTTTAGTATGTGTCCAAAAAATGTAAAAATAATATCATACTATAGTATGTGTCCTAAAAAATGTAAAAATAAGTGCATACTATAGTATTTGTCCTAAAAATGTAAAAATGATGTAATACTAAGGTATGTGTCCTAAAATGTATAAATAATATCATACTATAGTATGTGTCCTAAAAATGTACAAATAATGTCATACAAAGGTATGTGTCCTAAAAATATATAAATAATATCATACTGTAGTATGTGTCCTAAAAAATGTAAAAATAATTGCATACTATACTATGTGTCCAAAAAATGTATAAATAATATCATACTAAGGTATGTGTCCTAAAAATGTATAAATAATATCATACTAAGGTATGTGTCCTAAAAATGTATAAATAATATCATACTATAGTATGTGTCCTAAAAATGTATAAAAAATATCATACTTTAGTATGTGTCCAAAAAATGTAAAAATAATATCATAGTATAGTATGTGTCCTAAAAATGTATAAATAATATCATACTATAGTATGTGTCCTAAAAAAATGTAAAAATAATTGCATACTATAGTATGTGTCCTAAAAATGTATAAATATTATCATACTACAGTATGTGTCCTAAAAATGTATAAATAATATCATACTAAGGTATGTACCCTAAAAATGTATAAATAATATCATACTATATTATGTGTCCTAAAAATGTATAAATAATATCATACTAAGGTATGTGTCCTAAAAATGTATAAATAATATCATACTGTAGTATGTGTCCTAAAAATGTATAAATAATATCATACATTAGTATGTGTCCAAAAAATGTAAAAATAATATCATACTATAGTATGTGTCCTAAAAATGTATAAATAATATCATACTATAGTATGTGTCCTAAAAAATGTAAAAATAATTGCATACTAAGGTATGTGTCCTAAAAATGTATAAATAATATCATACAATATTATGTGTCCTAAAAATGTATAAATATTATCATACTTTAGTATGTGTCCAAAAAATGTAAAAATAATATCATACTATAGTATGTGTCCTAAAAATGTATAAATTATTTAATACTATAGTATGTGTCCTAAAAATGTAAAAATAATTGCATACTATAGTATGTGTCCTAAAAATGTATAAATAATATCATACTACAGTATGTGTCCTAAAAATGTATGAATAATATCATACTAAGGTATGTGTCCTAAAAATGTATAAATAATATCATACTTTAGTATGTGTCCAAAAAATGTAAAAATAATATCATACTAAGGTATGTGTACTAAAAATATATAAATATTATCATACTATAGTATGTGTCCTAAAAATGTATAAATAATATCATACTTTAGTATGTGTCCAAAAAATGTAAAAATAATATCATACTTTAGTATGTGTCCAAAAAATGTAAAAATAATATCATACTATAGTATGTGTCCTAAAAATGTATAAATAATATCATACTATTGTATGTGTCTTAAAAAATGTAAAAATAATTGCATACTATAGTATTTGTCCTAAACATGTATAAATAATATAATACTAAGGTATGTGTCCTAAAATGTATAAATAATATCATACTAAGGTATGTGTCCTAAAAATGTATAAATAATATCATACTATATTATGTGTCCTAAAAATGTATAAATAATATCATACTTTAGTATGTGTCCAAAAAATGTAAAAATGATATCATACGATAGTATGTGTCCTAAAAATGTATACATTATTTAATACTATAGTATGTGTCCTAAAAATGTAAAAATAATTGCATACTATAGTATGTGTCCTAAAAATGTATAAATAATATCATACTACAGTATGTGTCCTAAAAATGTATAAATAATATCATACTAAGGTATGTGTCCTAAAAATGTATAAATAATATCATACTTTAGTATGTGTCCAAAAAATGTAAAAATAATATCATACTATAGTATGTGTCCTAAAAATGTATAAATAATATCATACTATAGTATGTGTCCTAAAAAATGTTAAAATAATTGCATACTATACTATATGTCCTAAAAATGTATAAATAATATCATACTAAGGTATGTGTCCTAAAAATGTATAAATAAAATCATGATAAGGTATGTGTCCTAAAAATGTATAAATAATATCATACTATAGTATGTGTCCTAAAAATGTATAAATAATATCTTACTTTAGTATGTGTCCAAAAAATGTAAAAATAATATCATACTATAGTATGTGTCCTCCAAATTTATAAATAATATCATACTATAGTATGTGTCCTAAAAAATGTAAAAATAATTGCATACTATAGTATGTGTCCTAAAAATGTATAAATAATGTCATACTACAGTATGTGTCCTAAAAATGTATAAATAATATCATACTAAGGTATGTGTCCTAAAAATGTATAAATAATATCATACTTTAGTATGTGTCCAAAAAATGTAAAAATAATATCATACTATAGTTTGTGTCCTAAAAATGTATAAATAATATCATACTATAGTATGTGTCCTAAAAAATGTAAAAATAATTGCATACTATAGTATTTGTCCTAAAAATGTATAAATAATATAATACTAAGGTATATGTCCTAAAAATGTATAAATACTATCATACTAAGGTATGTGTCATAAAAATGTATAAATAATATCATACTATATTATGTGTCTTAAAAATGTATAAATAATATCATACTTTATTATGTGTCCAAAAAATGTAAAAATAATATCATACTATAGTATGTGTCCTACAAATGTATAAATTATTTAATACTATAGTAAGTGTCCTAAAAATGTATAAATAATATCATACTACAGTATTTGTCCTAAAAATATATAAATAATATCATACTATAGTATGTGTCCTAAAAATGTATGAATAATATCATACTAAGGTATGTGTCCTAAAAATGTATAAATAATATCATACTAAGGTATGTGTACAAAAAATGTATAAATAATATCATACTATAGTATGTGTCCTAAAAATGTAAAAATAATATCATACTATAGTATGTGTCCTAAAAATGTATACATTATTTAATACTATAGTATGTGTCCTAAAAATGTAAAAATAATTGCATACTATAGTAAGTGTCCTAAAAATGTATAAATAATATCATACTATAGTATGTGTCCTAAAAATGTATAAATAATATCATACTAAGGTATGTGTCCTAAAAATGTATAAATAATATCATACTAAGGTATGTGTACTAAAAATGTATAAATAATATCATACTTTAGTATGTGTCCAAAAAATGTAAAAATAATATCATACTATAGTATGTGTCCTAAAAAATGTAAAAATAAGTGCATACTATAGTATTTGTCCTAAAAATGTAAAAATGATGTAATACTAAGGTATGTGTCCTAAAATGTATAAATAATATCATACTATAGTATGTGTCCTAAAAATGTACAAATAATGTCATACAAAGGTATGTGTCCTAAAATGTATAAATAATATCATACTGTAGTATGTGTCCTAAAAAATGTAAAAATAATTGCATACTATACTATGTGTCCTAAAAATGTATAAATAATATCATACTAAGGTATGTGTCCTAAAAATGTATAAATAATATCATACTTTAGTATGTGTCCAAAAAATGTAAAAATAATATCATAGTATAGTATGTGTCCTAAAAATGTATAAATAATATCATACTATAGTATGTGTCCTAAAAAAATGTAAAAATAATTGCATACTATAGTATGTGTCCTAAAAATGTATAAATATTATCATACTACAGTATGTGTCCTAAAAATGTATAAATAATATCATACTAAGGTATGTACCCTAAAATTGTGTAAATAATATCATACTATATTATGTGTCCTAAAAATGTATAAATAATATCATACTAAGGTATGTGTCCTAAAAATGTATAAATAATATCATACTGTAGTATGTGTCCTAAAAATGTATAAATAATATCATACATTAGTATGTGTCCAAAAAATGTAAAAATAATATCATACTATAGTATGTGTCCTAAAAATGTATAAATAATATCATACTATAGTATGTGTCCTAAAAAATGTAAAAATAATTGCATACTAAGGTATGTGTCCTAAAAATGTATAAATAATATCATACTATATTATGTGTCCTAAAAATGTATAAATATTATCATACTTTAGTATGTGTCCAAAAAATGTAAAAATAATATCATACTATAGTATGTGTCCTAAAAATGTATAAATTATTTAATACTATAGTATGTGTCCTAAAAATGTAAAAATAATTGCATACTATAGTATGTGTCCTAAAAATGTATAAATAATATCATACTACAGTATGTGTCCTAAAAATGTATGAATAATATCATACTAAGGTATGTGTCCTAAAAATGTATAAATAATATCATACTTTAGTATGTGTCCAAAAAATGTAAAAATAATATCATACTAAGGTATGTGTACAAAAATATATAAATATTATCATACTATAGTATGTGTCCTAAAAATGTATAAATAATATCATACTTTAGTATGTGTCCAAAAAATGTAAAAATAATATCATACTATAGTATGTGTCCTAAAAATGTAAAAATAATATCATATTATAGTATGTGTCCTAAAAATGTATAAATAATATCATACTATAGTATGTGTCCTAAAAATGTATAAATAATTGCATACTATAGTATGTGTCCTAAAAATGTATAAATAATATCATACTAAGGTATGTGTCCTAAAAATGTATAAATAATATCATACTAAGGTATGTGTCCTAAAAATGTATAAATAATATCATACTATAGTATGTGTCCTAAAAAATGTTTAAAAAATTGCATACTATACTATGTGTCCTAATAATGTATAAATAATATCATACTAAGGTATGTGTCCTAAAAATGTATAAATAATATCATACTAAGGTATGTGTCCTAAAAATGTATAAATAATACCATACTATAGTATGTGTCCTAAAAATGTATAAATAACATCATACTTTAGTATGTGTCCAAAAAATGTAAAAATAATATCATACTATAGTATGTGTCCTCCAAATTTATAAATAATATCATACTATAGTATGTGTCCTAAAAAATGTAAAAATAATTGCATACTATAGTATGTGTCCTAAAAATGTATAAATAATGTCATACTACAGTATGTGTCCTAAAAATGTATAAATAATATCATACTAAGGTATGTGTCCTAAAAATGTATAAATAATATCATACTTTAGTATGTGTCCAAAAAATGTAAAAATAATATCATACTATAGTTTGTGTCCTAAAAATGTATAAATAATATCATACTATAGTATGTGTCCTAAAAAATGTAAAAATAATTGCATACTATAGTATTTGTCCTAAAAATGTATAAATAATATAATACTAAGGTATATGTCCTAAAAATGTATAAATACTATCATACTAAGGTATGTGTCATAAAAATGTATAAATAATATCATACTATATTATGTGTCTTAAAAATGTATAAATAATATCATACTTTATTATGTGTCCAAAAAATGTAAAAATAATATCATACTATAGTATGTGTCCTACAAATGTATAAATTATTTAATACTATAGTAAGTGTCCTAAAAATGTATAAATAATATCATACTACAGTATTTGTCCTAAAAATATATAAATAATATCATACTATAGTATGTGTCCTAAAAATGTATGAATAATATCATACTAAGGTATGTGTCCTAAAAATGTATAAATAATATCATACTAAGGTATGTGTACAAAAAATGTATAAATAATATCATACTATAGTATGTGTCCTAAAAATGTAAAAATAATATCATACTATAGTATGTGTCCTAAAAATGTATACATTATTTAATACTATAGTATGTGTCCTAAAAATGTAAAAATAATTGCATACTATAGTAAGTGTCCTAAAAATGTATAAATAATATCATACTACAGTATTTGTCCTAAAAATGTATAAATAATATCATACTATAGTATGTGTCCTAAAAATGTATAAATAATATCATACTAAGGTATGTGTCCTAAAAATGTATAAATAATATCATACTAAGGTATGTGTACTAAAAATGTATAAATAATATCATACTTTAGTATGTGTCCAAAAAATGTAAAAATAATATCATACTATAGTATGTGTCCTAAAAAATGTAAAAATAAGTGCATACTATAGTATTTGTCCTAAAAATGTAAAAATGATGTAATACTAAGGTATGTGTCCTAAAATGTATAAATAATATCATACTATAGTATGTGTCCTAAAAATGTACAAATAATGTCATACAAAGGTATGTGTCCTAAAAATATATAAATAATATCATACTGTAGTATGTGTCCTAAAAAATGTAAAAATAATTGCATACTATACTATGTGTCCTAAAAATGTATAAATAATATCATACTAAGGTATGTGTCCTAAAAATGTATAAATAATATCATACTAAGGTATGTGTCCTAAAAATGTAAAAATAATATCATACTTTAGTATGTGTCCAAAAAATGTAAAAATAATATCATAGTATAGTATGTGTCCTAAAAATGTATAAATAATATCATACTATAGTATGTGTCCTAAAAAAATGTAAAAATAATTGCATACTATAGTATGTGTCCTAAAAATGTATAAATATTATCATACTACAGTATGTGTCCTAAAAATGTATAAATAATATCATACTAAGGTATGTACCCTAAAAATGTATAAATAATATCATACTATATTATGTGTCCTAAAAATGTATAAATAATATCATACTAAGGTATGTGTCCTAAAAATGTATAAATAATATCATACTGTAGTATGTGTCCTAAAAATGTATAAATAATATCATACATTAGTATGTGTCCAAAAAATGTAAAAATAATATCATACTATAGTATGTGTCCTAAAAATGTATAAATAATATCATACTATAGTATGTGTCCTAAAAAATGTAAAAATAATTGCATACTAAGGTATGTGTCCTAAAAATGTATAAATAATATCATACTATATTATGTGTCCTAAAAATGTATAAATATTATCATACTTTAGTATGTGTCTAAAAAATGTAAAAATAATATCATACTATAGTATGTGTCCTAAAAATGTATAAATTATTTAATACTATAGTATGTGTCCTAAAAATGTAAAAATAATTGCATACTATAGTATGTGTCCTAAAAATGTATAAATAATATCATACTACAGTATGTGTCCTAAAAATGTATGAATAATATCATACTAAGGTATGTGTCCTAAAAATGTATAAATAATATCATACTTTAGTATGTGTCCAAAAAATGTAAAAATAATATCATACTAAGGTATGTGTACAAAAATATATAAATATTATCATACTATAGTATGTGTCCTAAAAATGTATAAATAATATCATACTTTAGTATGTGTCCAAAAAATGTAAAAATAATATCATACTATAGTATGTGTCCTAAAAATGTAAAAATAATATCATATTATAGTATGTGTCCTAAAAATGTATAAATAATATCATACTAAGGTATGTGTCCTAAAAATGTATAAATAATATCATACTGTAGTATGTGTCCTAAAAATGTATAAATAATATCATACATTAGTATGTGTCCAAAAAATGTAAAAATAATATCATACTATAGTATGTGTCCTAAAAATGTATAAATAATATCATACTATAGTATGTGTCCTAAAAAATGTAAAAATAATTGCATACTAAGGTATGTGTCCTAAAAATGTATAAATAATATCATACTATATTATGTGTCCTAAAAATGTATAAATATTATCATACTTTAGTATGTGTCCAAAAAATGTAAAAATAATATCATACTATAGTATGTGTCCTAAAAATGTATAAATTATTTAATACTATAGTATGTGTCCTAAAAATGTAAAAATAATTGCATACTATAGTATGTGTCCTAAAAATGTATAAATAATATCATACTACAGTATGTGTCCTAAAAATGTATGAATAATATCATACTAAGGTATGTGTCCTAAAAATGTATAAATAATATCATACTTTAGTATGTGTCCAAAAAATGTAAAAATAATATCATACTAAGGTATGTGTACAAAAATATATAAATATTATCATACTATAGTATGTGTCCTAAAAATGTATAAATAATATCATACTTTAGTATGTGTCCAAAAAATGTAAAAATAATATCATACTATAGTATGTGTCCTAAAAATGTAAAAATAATATCATATTATAGTATGTGTCCTAAAAATGTATAAATAATATCATACTATAGTATGTGTCCTAAAAATGTATAAATAATTGCATACTATAGTATGTGTCCTAAAAATGTATAAATAATATCATACTAAGGTATGTGTCCTAAAAATGTATAAATAATATCATACTAAGGTATGTGTCCTAAAAATGTATAAATAATATCATACTATAGTATGTGTCCTAAAAAATGTTTAAAAAATTGCATACTATACTATGTGTCCTAAAAATGTATAAATAATATCATACTAAGGTATGTGTCCTAAAAATGTATAAATAATATCATACTAAGGTATGTGTCCTAAAAATGTATAAATAATACCATACTATAGTATGTGTCCTAAAAATGTATAAATAACATCATACTTTAGTATGTGTCCAAAAAAATGTAAAAATAATATCATACTATAGTATGTGTCCTCAAAATTTATAAATAATATCATACTATAGTATGTGTCCTAAAAATGTAAAAATAATTGCATACTATAGTATGTGTCCTAAAAATGTATAAATAATGTCATACTACAGTATGTGTCCTAAAAATGTATAAATAATATCATACTAAGGTATGTGTCCTAAAAATGTATAAATAATATCATATTATAGTATGTGTCCTAAAAATGTATAAATAATATCATACTACAGTATGTGTCCTAAAAATGTATAAATAATATCATACTAAGGTATGTGTCCTAAAAATGTATAAATAATATCATACTTTAGTATGTGTCCAAAAAATGTAAAAATAATATCATACTATAGTATGTGTCCTAAAAATGTATAAATAATATCATATTATAGTATGTGTCCTAAAAATGTATAAATAATTGCATACTATAGTATGTGTCCTAAAAATGTATAAATAATATCATATTATAGTATGTGTCCTAAAAATGTATAAATAATATCATACTAAGGTATGTGTCCTAAAAATGTATAAATAATATCATATTATAGTATGTGTCCTAAAAATATATAAATAATATCATACTAAGGTATGTGTCCTAAAAATGTATAAATAATATCATACTTTAGTATGTGTCCAAAAAATGTAAAAATAATATCATACAATAGTATGTGTCCTAAAATGTATAAATTATTTAATACTATAGTATGTGTCCTAAAAATGTAAAAATAATTGCATACTATAGTATGTGTCCAAAAAATGGAAAAATAATATCATACTATAGTATGTGTCCTAAAATGTATAAATAATATCATATTAAGGTATGTGTCCTAAAAATGTATAAATAATATCATACTATATTATGTGTCCTAAAAATTTATAAATAATATCATACTTTATTATGTGTCCTATAAATGTATAAATAATATCATACTTTAGTATGTGTCCAAAAAATGTAAAAATAATATCATACTATAGTATGTGTCCTAAAAATGTATAAATAATATCATACTATAGTATGTGTCCTAAAAAATGTAAAAATAATTGCATTCTATAGTATTTGTCCTAAAAATGTATAAATAATATCATACTACAGTATGTGTCCAAAAAATGTAAAAATAATATCATACTATAGTATGTGTCCTAAAAATGTATTAATAATATCATACTATAGTATGTGTCTTAAAAAATGTAAAAATAATTGCATACTATAGTATTTGTCCTAAACATGTATAAATAATATAATACTAAAGTATGTGTCCTAAAATGTATAAATAATATCAAACTAAGGTATGTGTCCTAAAAATGTATAAATAATATCAGACTATATTATGTGTCCTAAAAATGTATAAATAATATCATACTTTAGTATGTGTCCAAAAAATGTAAAAATGATATCATACTATAGTATGTGTCCTAAAAATGTATGAATAATATCATACTAAGGTATGTGTCCTAAAAATGTATAAATAATATCATACTTTAGTATGTGTCCAAAAAATGTAAAAATAATATCATACTAAGGTATGTGTACTAAAAATATATAAATATTATCATACTATAGTATGTGTCCTAAAAATGTATAAATAATATCATACTTTAGTATGTGTCCAAAAAATGTAAAAATAATATCATACTTTAGTATGTGTCCAAAAAATGTAAAAATAATATCATACTATAGTATGTGTCCTAAAAATGTATAAATAATATCATACTATTGTATGTGTCTTAAAAAATGTAAAAATAATTGCATACTATAGTATTTGTCCTAAACATGTATAAATAATATAATACTAAGGTATGTGTCCTAAAATGTATAAATAATATCATACTAAGGTATGTGTCCTAAAAATGTATAAATAATATCATACTATATTATGTGTCCTAAAAATGTATAAATAATATCATACTTTAGTATGTGTCCAAAAAATGTAAAAATGATATCATACTATAGTATGTGTCCTAAAAATGTATACATTATTTAATACTATAGTATGTGTCCTAAAAATGTAAAAATAATTGCATACTATAGTATGTGTCCTAAAAATGTATAAATAATATCATACTACAGTATGTGTCCTAAAAATGTATAAATAATATCATACTAAGGTATGTGTCCTAAAAATGTATAAATAATATCATACTTTAGTATGTGTCCAAAAAATGTAAAAATAATATCATACTATAGTATGTGTCCTAAAAATGTATAAATAATATCATACTATAGTATGTGTCCTAAAAAATGTTAAAATAATTGCATACTATACTATATGTCCTAAAAATGTATAAATAATATCATACTAAGGTATGTGTCCTAAAAATGTATAAATAAAATCATGATAAGGTATGTGTCCTAAAAATGTATAAATAATATCATACTATAGTATGTGTCCTAAAAATGTATAAATAATATCTTACTTTAGTATGTGTCCAAAAAATGTAAAAATAATATCATACTATAGTATGTGTCCTCCAAATTTATAAATAATATCATACTATAGTATGTGTCCTAAAAAATGTAAAAATAATTGCATACTATAGTATGTGTCCTAAAAATGTATAAATAATGTCATACTACAGTATGTGTCCTAAAAATGTATAAATAATATCATACTAAGGTATGTGTCCTAAAAATGTATAAATAATATCATACTTTAGTATGTGTCCAAAAAAATGTAAAAATAATATCATACTATAGTTTGTGTCCTAAAAATGTATAAATAATATCATACTATAGTATGTGTCCTAAAAAATGTAAAAATAATTGCATACTATAGTATTTGTCCTAAAAATGTATAAATAATATAATACTAAGGTATATGTCCTAAAAATGTATAAATACTATCATACTAAGGTATGTGTCATAAAAATGTATAAATAATATCATACTATATTATGTGTCTTAAAAATGTATAAATAATATCATACTTTATTATGTGTCCAAAAAATGTAAAAATAATATCATACTATAGTATGTGTCCTACAAATGTATAAATTATTTAATACTATAGTAAGTGTCCTAAAAATGTATAAATAATATCATACTACAGTATTTGTCCTAAAAATATATAAATAATATCATACTATAGTATGTGTCCTAAAAATGTATGAATAATATCATACTAAGGTATGTGTCCTAAAAATGTATAAATAATATCATACTAAGGTATGTGTACAAAAAATGTATAAATAATATCATACTATAGTATGTGTCCTAAAAATGTAAAAATAATATCATACTATAGTATGTGTCCTAAAAATGTATACATTATTTAATACTATAGTATGTGTCCTAAAAATGTAAAAATAATTGCATACTATAGTAAGTGTCCTAAAAATGTATAAATAATATCATACTATAGTATGTGTCCTAAAAATGTATAAATAATATCATACTAAGGTATGTGTCCTAAAAATGTATAAATAATATCATACTAAGGTATGTGTACTAAAAATGTATAAATAATATCATACTTTAGTATGTGTCCAAAAAATGTAAAAATAATATCATACTATAGTATGTGTCCTAAAAAATGTAAAAATAAGTGCATACTATAGTATTTGTCCTAAAAATGTAAAAATGATGTAATACTAAGGTATGTGTCCTAAAATGTATAAATAATATCATACTATAGTATGTGTCCTAAAAATGTACAAATAATGTCATACAAAGGTATGTGTCCTAAAATGTATAAATAATATCATACTGTAGTATGTGTCCTAAAAAATGTAAAAATAATTGCATACTATACTATGTGTCCTAAAAATGTATAAATAATATCATACTAAGGTATGTGTCCTAAAAATGTATAAATAATATCATACTAAGGTATGTGTCCTAAAAATGTAAAAATAATATCATACTTTAGTATGTGTCCAAAAAATGTAAAAATAATATCATAGTATAGTATGTGTCCTAAAAATGTATAAATAATATCATACTATAGTATGTGTCCTAAAAAAATGTAAAAATAATTGCATACTATAGTATGTGTCCTAAAAATGTATAAATATTATCATACTACAGTATGTGTCCTAAAAATGTATAAATAATATCATACTAAGGTATGTACCCTAAAAATGTGTAAATAATATCATACTATATTATGTGTCCTAAAAATGTATAAATAATATCATACTAAGGTATGTGTCCTAAAAATGTATAAATAATATCATACTGTAGTATGTGTCCTAAAAATGTATAAATAATATCATACATTAGTATGTGTCCAAAAAATGTAAAAATAATATCATACTATAGTATGTGTCCTAAAAATGTATAAATAATATCATACTATAGTATGTGTCCTAAAAAATGTAAAAATAATTGCATACTAAGGTATGTGTCCTAAAAATGTATAAATAATATCATACTATATTATGTGTCCTAAAAATGTATAAATATTATCATACTTTAGTATGTGTCCAAAAAATGTAAAAATAATATCATACTATAGTATGTGTCCTAAAAATGTATAAATTATTTAATACTATAGTATGTGTCCTAAAAATGTAAAAATAATTGCATACTATAGTATGTGTCCTAAAAATGTATAAATAATATCATACTACAGTATGTGTCCTAAAAATGTATGAATAATATCATACTAAGGTATGTGTCCTAAAAATGTATAAATAATATCATACTTTAGTATGTGTCCAAAAAATGTAAAAATAATATCATACTAAGGTATGTGTACAAAAATATATAAATATTATCATACTATAGTATGTGTCCTAAAAATGTATAAATAATATCATACTTTAGTATGTGTCCAAAAAATGTAAAAATAATATCATACTATAGTATGTGTCCTAAAAATGTAAAAATAATATCATATTATAGTATGTGTCCTAAAAATGTATAAATAATATCATACTATAGTATGTGTCCTAAAAATGTATAAATAATTGCATACTATAGTATGTGTCCTAAAAATGTATAAATAATATCATACTAAGGTATGTGTCCTAAAAATGTATAAATAATATCATACTAAGGTATGTGTCCTAAAAATGTATAAATAATATCATACTATAGTATGTGTCCTAAAAAATGTTTAAAAAATTGCATACTATACTATGTGTCCTAAAAATGTATAAATAATATCATACTAAGGTATGTGTCCTAAAAATGTATAAATAATATCATACTAAGGTATGTGTCCTAAAAATGTATAAATAATACCATACTATAGTATGTGTCCTAAAAATGTATAAATAACATCATACTTTAGTATGTGTCCAAAAAATGTAAAAATAATATCATACTATAGTATGTGTCCTCCAAATTTATAAATAATATCATACTATAGTATGTGTCCTAAAAAATGTAAAAATAATTGCATACTATAGTATGTGTCCTAAAAATGTATAAATAATGTCATACTACAGTATGTGTCCTAAAAATGTATAAATAATATCATACTAAGGTATGTGTCCTAAAAATGTATAAATAATATCATACTTTAGTATGTGTCCAAAAAATGTAAAAATAATATCATACTATAGTTTGTGTCCTAAAAATGTATAAATAATATCATACTATAGTATGTGTCCTAAAAAATGTAAAAATAATTGCATACTATAGTATTTGTCCTAAAAATGTATAAATAATATAATACTAAGGTATATGTCCTAAAAATGTATAAATACTATCATACTAAGGTATGTGTCATAAAAATGTATAAATAATATCATACTATATTATGTGTCTTAAAAATGTATAAATAATATCATACTTTATTATGTGTCCAAAAAATGTAAAAATAATATCATACTATAGTATGTGTCCTACAAATGTATAAATTATTTAATACTATAGTAAGTGTCCTAAAAATGTATAAATAATATCATACTACAGTATTTGTCCTAAAAATATATAAATAATATCATACTATAGTATGTGTCCTAAAAATGTATGAATAATATCATACTAAGGTATGTGTCCTAAAAATGTATAAATAATATCATACTAAGGTATGTGTACAAAAAATGTATAAATAATATCATACTATAGTATGTGTCCTAAAAATGTAAAAATAATATCATACTATAGTATGTGTCCTAAAAATGTATACATTATTTAATACTATAGTATGTGTCCTAAAAATGTAAAAATAATTGCATACTATAGTAAGTGTCCTAAAAATGTATAAATAATATCATACTACAGTATTTGTCCTAAAAATGTATAAATAATATCATACTATAGTATGTGTCCTAAAAATGTATAAATAATATCATACTAAGGTATGTGTCCTAAAAATGTATAAATAATATCATACTAAGGTATGTGTACTAAAAATGTATAAATAATATCATACTTTAGTATGTGTCCAAAAAATGTAAAAATAATATCATACTATAGTATGTGTCCTAAAAAATGTAAAAATAAGTGCATACTATAGTATTTGTCCTAAAAATGTAAAAATGATGTAATACTAAGGTATGTGTCCTAAAATGTATAAATAATATCATACTATAGTATGTGTCCTAAAAATGTACAAATAATGTCATACAAAGGTATGTGTCCTAAAAATATATAAATAATATCATACTGTAGTATGTGTCCTAAAAAATGTAAAAATAATTGCATACTATACTATGTGTCCTAAAAATGTATAAATAATATCATACTAAGGTATGTGTCCTAAAAATGTATAAATAATATCATACTAAGGTATGTGTCCTAAAAATGTAAAAATAATATCATACTTTAGTATGTGTCCAAAAAATGTAAAAATAATATCATAGTATAGTATGTGTCCTAAAAATGTATAAATAATATCATACTATAGTATGTGTCCTAAAAAAATGTAAAAATAATTGCATACTATAGTATGTGTCCTAAAAATGTATAAATATTATCATACTACAGTATGTGTCCTAAAAATGTATAAATAATATCATACTAAGGTATGTACCCTAAAAATGTATAAATAATATCATACTATATTATGTGTCCTAAAAATGTATAAATAATATCATACTAAGGTATGTGTCCTAAAAATGTATAAATAATATCATACTGTAGTATGTGTCCTAAAAATGTATAAATAATATCATACATTAGTATGTGTCCAAAAAATGTAAAAATAATATCATACTATAGTATGTGTCCTAAAAATGTATAAATAATATCATACTATAGTATGTGTCCTAAAAAATGTAAAAATAATTGCATACTAAGGTATGTGTCCTAAAAATGTATAAATAATATCATACTATATTATGTGTCCTAAAAATGTATAAATATTATCATACTTTAGTATGTGTCTAAAAAATGTAAAAATAATATCATACTATAGTATGTGTCCTAAAAATGTATAAATTATTTAATACTATAGTATGTGTCCTAAAAATGTAAAAATAATTGCATACTATAGTATGTGTCCTAAAAATGTATAAATAATATCATACTACAGTATGTGTCCTAAAAATGTATGAATAATATCATACTAAGGTATGTGTCCTAAAAATGTATAAATAATATCATACTTTAGTATGTGTCCAAAAAATGTAAAAATAATATCATACTAAGGTATGTGTACAAAAATATATAAATATTATCATACTATAGTATGTGTCCTAAAAATGTATAAATAATATCATACTTTAGTATGTGTCCAAAAAATGTAAAAATAATATCATACTATAGTATGTGTCCTAAAAATGTAAAAATAATATCATATTATAGTATGTGTCCTAAAAATGTATAAATAATATCATACTAAGGTATGTGTCCTAAAAATGTATAAATAATATCATACTGTAGTATGTGTCCTAAAAATGTATAAATAATATCATACATTAGTATGTGTCCAAAAAATGTAAAAATAATATCATACTATAGTATGTGTCCTAAAAATGTATAAATAATATCATACTATAGTATGTGTCCTAAAAAATGTAAAAATAATTGCATACTAAGGTATGTGTCCTAAAAATGTATAAATAATATCATACTATATTATGTGTCCTAAAAATGTATAAATATTATCATACTTTAGTATGTGTCCAAAAAATGTAAAAATAATATCATACTATAGTATGTGTCCTAAAAATGTATAAATTATTTAATACTATAGTATGTGTCCTAAAAATGTAAAAATAATTGCATACTATAGTATGTGTCCTAAAAATGTATAAATAATATCATACTACAGTATGTGTCCTAAAAATGTATGAATAATATCATACTAAGGTATGTGTCCTAAAAATGTATAAATAATATCATACTTTAGTATGTGTCCAAAAAATGTAAAAATAATATCATACTAAGGTATGTGTACAAAAATATATAAATATTATCATACTATAGTATGTGTCCTAAAAATGTATAAATAATATCATACTTTAGTATGTGTCCAAAAAATGTAAAAATAATATCATACTATAGTATGTGTCCTAAAAATGTAAAAATAATATCATATTATAGTATGTGTCCTAAAAATGTATAAATAATATCATACTATAGTATGTGTCCTAAAAATGTATAAATAATTGCATACTATAGTATGTGTCCTAAAAATGTATAAATAATATCATACTAAGGTATGTGTCCTAAAAATGTATAAATAATATCATACTAAGGTATGTGTCCTAAAAACGTATAAATAATATCATACTATAGTATGTGTCCTAAAAAATGTTTAAAAAATTGCATACTATACTATGTGTCCTAAAAATGTATAAATAATATCATACTAAGGTATGTGTCCTAAAAATGTATAAATAATATCATACTAAGGTATGTGTCCTAAAAATGTATAAATAATACCATACTATAGTATGTGTCCTAAAAATGTATAAATAACATCATACTTTAGTATGTGTCCAAAAAAATGTAAAAATAATATCATACTATAGTATGTGTCCTCAAAATTTATAAATAATATCATACTATAGTATGTGTCCTAAAAATGTAAAAATAATTGCATACTATAGTATGTGTCCTAAAAATGTATAAATAATGTCATACTACAGTATGTGTCCTAAAAATGTATAAATAATATCATACTAAGGTATGTGTCCTAAAAATGTATAAATAATATCATATTATAGTATGTGTCCTAAAAATGTATAAATAATATCATACTACAGTATGTGTCCTAAAAATGTATAAATAATATCATACTAAGGTATGTGTCCTAAAAATGTATAAATAATATCATACTTTAGTATGTGTCCAAAAAATGTAAAAATAATATCATACTATAGTATGTGTCCTAAAAATGTATAAATAATATCATATTATAGTATGTGTCCTAAAAATGTATAAATAATTGCATACTATAGTATGTGTCCTAAAAATGTATAAATAATATCATATTATAGTATGTGTCCTAAAAATGTATAAATAATATCATACTAAGGTATGTGTCCTAAAAATGTATAAATAATATCATATTATAGTATGTGTCCTAAAAATATATAAATAATATCATACTAAGGTATGTGTCCTAAAAATGTATAAATAATATCATACTTTAGTATGTGTCCAAAAAATGTAAAAATAATATCATACAATAGTATGTGTCCTAAAATGTATAAATTATTTAATACTATAGTATGTGTCTTAAAAATGTAAAAATAATTGCATACTATAGTATGTGTCCAAAAAATGGAAAAATAATATCATACTATAGTATGTGTCCTAAAATGTATAAATAATATCATATTAAGGTATGTGTCCTAAAAATGTATAAATAATATCATACTATATTATGTGTCCTAAAAATTTATAAATAATATCATACTTTATTATGTGTCCTATAAATGTATAAATAATATCATACTTTAGTATGTGTCCAAAAAATGTAAAAATAATATCATACTATAGTATGTGTCCTAAAAATGTATAAATAATATCATACTATAGTATGTGTCCTAAAAAATGTAAAAATAATTGCATTCTATAGTATTTGTCCTAAAAATGTATAAATAATATCATACTACAGTATGTGTCCAAAAAATGTAAAAATAATATCATACTATAGTATGTGTCCTAAAAATGTATTAATAATATCATACTATAGTATGTGTCTTAAAAAATGTAAAAATAATTGCATACTATAGTATTTGTCCTAAACATGTATAAATAATATAATACTAAAGTATGTGTCCTAAAATGTATAAATAATATCAAACTAAGGTATGTGTCCTAAAAATGTATAAATAATATCAGACTATATTATGTGTCCTAAAAATGTATAAATAATATCATACTTTAGTATGTGTCCAAAAAATGTAAAAATGATATCATACTATAGTATGTGTCCTAAAAAGGTATACATTATTTAATACTATAGTATGTGTCCTAAAAATGTAAGAATAATTGCATACTATAGTATGTGTCCTAAAAATGTATAAATAATATCATACTACAGTATGTGTCCTAAAAATGTATAAATAATATCATACTAAGGTATGTGTCCTAAAAATGTATAAATAATATCATACTTTAGTATGTGTCCTAAAAATGTATAAATAATATCATACTATAGTATGTGTCCTAAAAATTGTTAAAATAATTGCATACTATACTATATGTCCTAAAAATGTATAAATAATATCATACTAAGGTATGTGTCCTAAAAATGTATAAATAATATCATACTAAGGTATGTGTCCTAAAAATGTATAAATAATATCATACTATAGTATGTGTCCTAAAAATGTATAAATAATATCTTACTTTGGTATGTGTCCAAAAAATGTAAAAATAATATCATACTATAGTGTGTGTCCTAAAAATGTATAAATAATGTCATACTACAGTATGTGTCCTAAAAATGTATAAATAATATCATACTAAGGTATGTGTCCTAAAAATGTATAAATAATATCATACTTTAGTATGTGTCCAAAAAATGTAAAAATAATATCATACTATAGTATGTGTCCTAAAAATGTATAAATAATATCATACTATAGTATGTGTCCTAAAAAATGTAAAAATAATTGCATACTATAGTATTTGTCCTAAAAATGTATAAATAATATAATACTAAGGTATGTGTCCTAAAAATGTATAAATACTATCATACTAAGGTATGTGTCCTAAAAATGTATAAATAATATCATACTATATTATGTGTCTTAAAAATGTATAAATAATATCATACTTTATTATGTGTCCAAAAAATGTAAAAATAATATCATACTATAGTATGTGTCCTAAAAATGTATACATTATTTAATACTATAGTATGTGTCCTAAAAATGTAAAAATAATTGCATACTATAGTAAGTGTCCTAAAAATGTATAAATAATATCATACTATAGTATGTGTCCTAAAAATGTATAAATAATATCATACTATAGTATGTGTCCTAAAAATGTATAAATAATATCATACTAAGGTATGTGTCCTAAAAATGTATAAATAATATCATACTAAGGTATGTGTACTAAAAATGTATAAATAATATCATACTTTAGTATGTGTCCAAAAAATGTAAAAATAATATCATACTATAGTATGTGTCCTAAAAAATGTAAAAATAAGTGCATACTATAGTATTTGTCCTAAAAATGTAAAAATGATGTAATACTAAGGTATGTGTCCTAAAATGTATAAATAATATCATACTATAGTATGTGTCCTAAAAATGTACAAATAATGTCATACAAAGGTATGTGTCCTAAAAATATATAAATAATATCATACTGTAGTATGTGTCCTAATAAATGTAAAAATAATTGCATACTATACTATGTGTCCTAAAAATGTATAAATAATATCATACTAAGGTATGTGTCCTAAAAATGTATAAATAATATCATACTAAGGTATGTGTCCTAAAAATGTATAAATAATATCATACTATAGTATGTGTCCTAAAAATGTATAAAAAATATCATACTTTAGTATGTGTCCAAAAAATGTAAAAATAATATCATAGTATAGTATGTGTCCTAAAAATGTATAAATAATATCATACTATAGTATGTGTCCTAAAAAATGTAAAAATAATTGCATACTATAGTATGTGTCCTAAAAATGTATAAATATTATCATACTACAGTATGTGTCCTAAAAATGTATAAATAATATCATACTAAGGTATGTACCCTAAAAATGTATAAATAATATCATACTATATTATGTGTCCTAAAAATGTATAAATAATATCATACTAAGGTATGTGTCCTAAAAATGTATAAATAATATCATACTGTAGTATGTGTCCTAAAAATGTATAAATAATATCATACATTAGTATGTGTCCAAAAAATGTAAAAATAATATCATACTATAGTATGTGTCCTAAAAATGTATAAATAATATCATACTATAGTATGTGTCCTAAAAAATGTAAAAATAATTGCATACTAAGATATGTGTCCTAAAAATGTATAAATAATATCATACAATATTATGTGTCCTAAAAATGTATAAATATTATCATACTTTAGTATGTGTCCAAAAAATGTAAAAATAATATCATACTATAGTATGTGTCCTAAAAATGTATAAATTATTTAATACTATAGTATGTGTCCTAAAAATGTAAAAATAATTGCATACTATAGTATGTGTCCTAAAAATGTATAAATAATATCATACTACAGTATGTGTCCTAAAAATGTATGAATAATATCATACTAAGGTATGTGTCCTAAAAATGTATAAATAATATCATACTTTAGTATGTGTCCAAAAAATGTAAAAATAATATCATACTAAGGTATGTGTACTAAAAATATATAAATATTATCATACTATAGTATGTGTCCTAAAAATGTATAAATAATATCATACTTTAGTATGTGTCCAAAAAATGTAAAAATAATATCATACTTTAGTATGTGTCCAAAAAATGTAAAAATAATATCATACTATAGTATGTGTCCTAAAAATGTATAAATAATATCATACTATAGTATGTGTCTTAAAAAATGTAAAAATAATTGCATACTATAGTATTTGTCCTAAACATGTATAAATAATATAATACTAAGGTATGTGTCCTAAAATGTATAAATAATATCATACTAAGGTATGTGTCCTAAAAATGTATAAATAATATCATACTATATTATGTGTCCTAAAAATGTATAAATAATATCATACTTTAGTATGTGTCCAAAAAATGTAAAAATGATATCATACTATAGTATGTGTCCTAAAAATGTATACATTATTTAATACTATAGTATGTGTCCTAAAAATGTAAAAATAATTGCATACTATAGTATGTGTCCTAAAAATGTATAAATAATATCATACTACAGTATGTGTCCTAAAAATGTATAAATAATATCATACTAAGGTATGTGTCCTAAAAATGTATAAATAATATCATACTTTAGTATGTGTCCAAAAAATGTAAAAATAATATCATACTATAGTATGTGTCCTAAAAATGTATAAATAATATCATACTATAGTATGTGTCCTAAAAAATGTTAAAATAATTGCATACTATACTATATGTCCTAAAAATGTATAAATAATATCATACTAAGGTATGTGTCCTAAAAATGTATAAATAAAATCATAATAAGGTATGTGTCCTAAAAATGTATAAATAATATCATACTATAGTATGTGTCCTAAAAATGTATAAATAATATCTTACTTTAGTATGTGTCCAAAAAATGTAAAAATAATATCATACTATAGTATGTGTCCTCCAAATTTATAAATAATATCATACTATAGTATGTGTCCTAAAAAATGTAAAAATAATTGCATACTATAGTATGTGTCCTAAAAATGTATAAATAATGTCATACTACAGTATGTGTCCTAAAAATGTATAAATAATATCATACTAAGGTATGTGTCCTAAAAATGTATAAATAATATCATACTTTAGTATGTGTCCAAAAAATGTAAAAATAATATCATACTATAGTTTGTGTCCTAAAAATGTATAAATAATATCATACTATAGTATGTGTCCTAAAAAATGTAAAAATAATTGCATACTATAGTATTTGTCCTAAAAATGTATAAATAATATAATACTAAGGTATATGTCCTAAAAATGTATAAATACTATCATACTAAGGTATGTGTCATAAAAATGTATAAATAATATCATACTATATTATGTGTCTTAAAAATGTATAAATAATATCATACTTTATTATGTGTCCAAAAAATGTAAAAATAATATCATACTATAGTATGTGTCCTACAAATGTATAAATTATTTAATACTATAGTAAGTGTCCTAAAAATGTATAAATAATATCATACTACAGTATTTGTCCTAAAAATGTATAAATAATATCATACTATAGTATGTGTCCTAAAAATGTATAAATAATATCATACTAAGGTATGTGTCCTAAAAATGTATAAATAATATCATACTAAGGTATGTGTACAAAAAATGTATAAATAATATCATACTATAGTATGTGTCCTAAAAATGTAAAAATAATATCATACTATAGTATGTGTCCTAAAAATGTATACATTATTTAATACTATAGTATGTGTCCTAAAAATGTAAAAATAATTGCATACTATAGTAAGTGTCCTAAAAATGTATAAATAATATCATACTACAGTATTTGTCCTAAAAATGTATGAATAATATCATACTATAGTATGTGTCCTAAAAATGTATAAATAATATCATACTAAGGTATGTGTCCTAAAAATGTATAAATAATATCATACTAAGGTATGTGTACTAAAAATGTATAAATAATATCATACTTTAGTATGTGTCCAAAAAATGTAAAAATAATATCATACTATAGTATGTGTCCTAAAAAATGTAAAACTAAGTGCATACTATAGTATTTGTCCTAAAAATGTAAAAATGATGTAATACTAAGGTATGTGTCCTAAAATGTATAAATAATATCATACTATAGTATGTGTCCTAAAAATGTACAAATAATGTCATACAAAGGTATGTGTCCTAAAAATATATAAATAATATCATACTGTAGTATGTGTCCTAAAAAATGTAAAAATAATTGCATACTATACTATGTGTCCTAAAAATGTATAAATAATATCATACTAAGGTATGTGTCCTAAAAATGTATAAATAATATCATACTAAGGTATGTGTCCTAAAAATGTATAAATAATATCATACTTTAGTATGTGTCCAAAAAATGTAAAAATAATATCATAGTATAGTATGTGTCCTAAAAATGTATAAATAATATCATACTATAGTATGTGTCCTAAAAAAATGTAAAAATAATTGCATACTATAGTATGTGTCCTAAAAATGTATAAATATTATCATACTACAGTATGTGTCCTAAAAATGTATAAATAATATCATACTAAGGTATGTACCCTAAAAATGTATAAATAATATCATACTATATTATGTGTCCTAAAAATGTATAAATAATATCATACTAAGGTATGTGTCCTAAAAATGTATAAATAATATCATACTGTAGTATGTGTCCTAAAAATGTATAAATAATATCATACATTAGTATGTGTCCAAAAAATGTAAAAATAATATCATACTATAGTATGTGTCCTAAAAATGTATAAATAATATCATACTATAGTATGTGTCCTAAAAAATGTAAAAATAATTGCATACTAAGGTATGTGTCCTAAAAATGTATAAATAATATCATACTATATTATGTGTCCTAAAAATGTATAAATATTATCATACTTTAGTATGTGTCCAAAAAATGTAAAAATAATATCATACTATAGTATGTGTCCTAAAAATGTATAAATTATTTAATACTATAGTATGTGTCCTAAAAATGTAAAAATAATTGCATACTATAGTATGTGTCCTAAAAATGTATAAATAATATCATACTACAGTATGTGTCCTAAAAATGTATGAATAATATCATACTAAGGTATGTGTCCTAAAAATGTATAAATAATATCATACTTTAGTATGTGTCCAAAAAATGTAAAAATAATATCATACTAAGGTATGTGTACTAAAAATATATAAATATTATCATACTATAGTATGTGTCCTAAAAATGTATAAATAATATCATACTTTAGTATGTGTCCAAAAAATGTAAAAATAATATCATACTATAGTATGTGTCCTAAAAATGTAAAAATAATATCATATTATAGTATGTGTCCTAAAAATGTATAAATAATATCATACTATAGTATGTGTCCTAAAAATGTATAAATAATTGCATACTATAGTATGTGTCCTAAAAATGTATAAATAATATCATACTAAGGTATGTGTCCTAAAAATGTATAAATAATATCATACTAAGGTATGTGTCCTAAAAATGTATAAATAATATCATACTATAGTATGTGTCCTAAAAAATGTTTAAAAAATTGCATACTATACTATGTGTCCTAAAAATGTATAAATAATATCATACTAAGGTATGTGTCCTAAAAATGTATAAATAATATCATACTAAGGTATGTGTCCTAAAAATGTATAAATAATACCATACTATAGTATGTGTCCTAAAAATGTATAAATAACATCATACTTTAGTATGTGTCCAAAAAAATGTAAAAATAATATCATACTATAGTATGTGTCCTCAAAATTTATAAATAATATCATACTATAGTATGTGTCCTAAAAATGTAAAAATAATTGCATACTATAGTATGTGTCCTAAAAATGTATAAATAATGTCATACTACAGTATGTGTCCTAAAAATGTATAAATAATATCATACTAAGGTATGTGTCCTAAAAATGTATAAATAATATCATATTATAGTATGTGTCCTAAAAATGTATAAATAATATCATACTACAGTATGTGTCCTAAAAATGTATAAATAATATCATACTATAGTATGTGTCCTAAAAAATGTAAAAATAATTGCATACTAAGGTATGTGTCCTAAAAATGTATAAATAATATCATACTATATTATGTGTCCTAAAAATGTATAAATATTATCATACTTTAGTATGTGTCCAAAAAATGTAAAAATAATATCATACTATAGTATGTGTCCTAAAAATGTATAAATTATTTAATACTATAGTATGTGTCCTAAAAATGTAAAAATAATTGCATACTATAGTATGTGTCCTAAAAATGTATAAATAATATCATACTACAGTATGTGTCCTAAAAATGTATGAATAATATCATACTAAGGTATGTGTCCTAAAAATGTATAAATAATATCATACTTTAGTATGTGTCCAAAAAATGTAAAAATAATATCATACTAAGGTATGTGTACTAAAAATATATAAATATTATCATACTATAGTATGTGTCCTAAAAATGTATAAATAATATCATACTTTAGTATGTGTCCAAAAAATGTAAAAATAATATCATACTATAGTATGTGTCCTAAAAATGTAAAAATAATATCATATTATAGTATGTGTCCTAAAAATGTATAAATAATATCATACTATAGTATGTGTCCTAAAAATGTATAAATAATTGCATACTATAGTATGTGTCCTAAAAATGTATAAATAATATCATACTAAGGTATGTGTCCTAAAAATGTATAAATAATATCATACTAAGGTATGTGTCCTAAAAATGTATAAATAATATCATACTATAGTATGTGTCCTAAAAAATGTTTAAAAAATTGCATACTATACTATGTGTCCTAAAAATGTATAAATAATATCATACTAAGGTATGTGTCCTAAAAATGTATAAATAATATCATACTAAGGTATGTGTCCTAAAAATGTATAAATAATACCATACTATAGTATGTGTCCTAAAAATGTATAAATAACATCATACTTTAGTATGTGTCCAAAAAAATGTAAAAATAATATCATACTATAGTATGTGTCCTAAAAATGTAAAAATAATATCATATTATAGTATGTGTCCTAAAAATGTATAAATAATATCATACTATAGTATGTGTCCTAAAAATGTATAAATAATTGCATACTATAGTATGTGTCCTAAAAATGTATAAATAATATCATACTAAGGTATGTGTCCTAAAAATGTATAAATAATATCATACTAAGGTATGTGTCCTAAAAATGTATAAATAATATCATACTATAGTATGTGTCCTAAAAAATGTTTAAAAAATTGCATACTATACTATGTGTCCTACAAATGTATAAATAATATCATACTAAGGTATGTGTCCTAAAAATGTATAAATAATATCATACTAAGGTATGTGTCCTAAAAATGTATAAATAATACCATACTATAGTATGTGTCCTAAAAATGTATAAATAACATCATACTTTAGTATGTGTCCAAAAAAATGTAAAAATAATATCATACTATAGTATGTGTCCTAAAAATGTAAAAATAATTGCATACTATAGTATGTGTCCTAAAAATGTATAAATAATGTCATACTACAGTATGTGTCCTAAAAATGTATAAATAATATCATACTAAGGTATGTGTCCTAAAAATGTATAAATAATATCATATTATAGTATGTGTCCTAAAAATGTATAAATAATATCATACTACAGTATGTGTCCTAAAAATGTATAAATAATATCATACTAAGGTATGTGTCCTAAAAATGTATAAATAATATCATACTTTAGTATGTGTCCAAAAAATGTAAAAATAATATCATACTATAGTATGTGTCCTAAAAATGTATAAATAATATCATATTATAGTATGTGTCCTAAAAATGTATAAATAATTGCATACTATAGTATGTGTCCTAAAAATGTATAAATAATATCATATTATAGTATGTGTCCTAAAAATGTATAAATAATATCATACTAAGGTATGTGTCCTAAAAATGTATAAATAATATCATATTATAGTATGTGTCCTAAAAATGTATAAATAATATCATACTAAGGTATGTGTCCTAAAAATGTATAAATAATATCATACTTTAGTATGTGTCCAAAAAATGTAAAAATAATATCATACAATAGTATGTGTCCTAAAATGTATAAATTATTTAATACTATAGTATGTGTCCTAAAAATGTAAAAATAATTGCATACTATAGTATGTGTCCAAAAAATGGAAAAATAATATCATACTATAGTATGTGTCCTAAAATGTATAAATAATATCATATTAAGGTATGTGTCCTAAAAATGTATAAATAATATCATACTATATTATGTGTCCTAAAAATTTATAAATAATATCATACTTTATTATGTGTCCTATAAATGTATAAATAATATCATACTTTAGTATGTGTCCAAAAAATGTAAAAATAATATCATACTATAGTATGTGTCCTAAAAATGTATAAATAATATCATACTATAGTATGTGTCCTAAAAAATGTAAAAATAATTGCATACTATAGTATTTGTCCTAAAAATGTATAAATAATATTATACTACAGTATGTGTCCTAAAAATGTATAAATAATATCATACTAAGGTATGTGTCCTAAAAATGTATAAATAATATTATACTATAGTATGTGTCCTAAAAATGTATAAATAATATCATACTAAGGTATGTGTCCTAAAAATGTATAAATAATATCATACTGTAGTATGTGTCCAAAAAATGTAAAAATAATATCAAACTATACTATGTGTCCTAAAAATGTATAAATAATATGATAATATAGTGTGTGTCCTAAAAAATGTAAAAATGATTGCATACTATACTATTTGTCCTAAAAATGTATAAATAATATAATACTAAGGTATGTGTCCTAAAAATGTATAAATAATATCATACTAAGGTATGTGTCCTAAAAATGTATAAATAATATCATACTATAGTATGTGTCCTAAAAATGTATAAATAATATCATACTTTAGTATGTGTCCAAAAAATGTAAAAATAATATCATACTATAGTATGTGTCCTAAAAATGTATAAATTATATCCTACTATAGTATGTGTCCTAAAAATGTATAAATAATATCATACTACAGTATGTGTCCTAAAAATGTATAAATAATATCATACTAAGGTATGTGTCCTAAAAATTTATAAATAATATCATACTTTAGTATGTGTCCTAAAAATGCATAAATAATATCATACTTTAGTATGTGTCCAAAAAATGTAAAAATAATATCATACTATAGTATGTGTCCTAAAAATGTATTAATAATATCATACTATAGTATGTGTCTTAAAAAATGTAAAAATAATTGCATACTATAGTATTTGTCCTAAACATGTATAAATAATATAATACTAAAGTATGTGTCCTAAAATGTATAAATAATATCAAACTAAGGTATGTGTCCTAAAAATGTATAAATAATATCATACTATATTATGTGTCCTAAAAATGTATAAATAATATCATACTTTAGTATGTGTCCAAAAAATGTAAAAATGATATCATACTATAGTATGTGTCCTAAAAAGGTATACATTATTTAATACTATAGTATGTGTCCTAAAAATGTAAAAATAATTGCATACTATAGAATGTGTCCTAAAAATGTATAAATAATATCATACTACAGTATGTGTCCTAAAAATGTATAAATAATATCATACTAAGGTATGTGTCCTAAAAATGTATAAATAATATCATACTTTAGTATGTGTCCAAAAAATGTAAAAATAATATCATACTATAGTATGTGTCCTAAAAATTGTTAAAATAATTGCATACTATACTATATGTCCTAAAAATGTATAATTAATATCATACTAAGGTATGTGTCCTAAAAATGTATAAATAATATCATACTATAGTATGTGTCCTAAAAATGTATAAATAATATCTTACTTTGGTATGTGTCCAAAAAATGTAAAAATAATATCATACTATAGTATGTGTCCTAAAAATATATAAATAATGTCATACTACAGTATGTGTCCTAAAAATGTATAAATAATATCATACTAAGGTATGTGTCCTAAAAATGTATAAATATTATCATACTTTAGTATGTGTCCAAAAAATGTAAAAATAATATCATACTATAGTATGTGTCCTAAAAATGTATAAATAATATCATACTATAGTATGTGTCCTAAAAAATGTAAAAATAATTGCATACTATAGTATTTGTCCTAAAAATGTATAAATAATATAATACTAAGGTATGTCCTAAAAATGTATAAATACTATCATACTAAGGTATGTGTCCTAAAAATGTATAAATAATATCTTACTATATTATGTGTCTTAAAAATGTATAAATAATATCATGCTTTATTATGTGTCCAAAAAATGTAAAAATAATATCATACTATAGTATGTGTCCTAAAAATGTATAAATTATTTAATACTATAGTATGTGTCCTAAAAATGTAAAAATAATTGCATACTATAGTAAGTGTCCTAAAAATGTATAAATAATATCATACTACAGTATTTGTCCTAAAAATGTATAAATAATATCATACTATAGTATGTGTCCTAAAAATGTATAAATAATATCATACTAAGGTATGTTTCCTAAAAATGTATAAATAATATCATACTAAGGTATGTGTACTAAAAATGTATAAATAATATCATACTTTAGTATGTGTCCAAAAAATGTAAAAATAATATCATACTATAGTATGTGTCCTAAAAAATGTAAAAATAAGTGCATACTATAGTATTTGTCCTAAAAATGTAAAAATGATGTAATACTAAGGTATGTGTCCTAAAATGTATAAATAATATCATACTATAGTATGTGTCCTAAAAATGTACAAATAATGTCATACAAAGGTATGTGTCCTAAAAATATATAAATAATATCATACTGTAGTATGTGTCCTAAAAAATGTAAAAATAATTGCATACTATACTATGTGTCCTAAAAATGTATAAATAATATCATACTAAGGTATGTGTCCTAAAAATGTATAAATAATATCATACTAAGGTATGTGTCCTAAAAATGTATAAATAATATCATACTATAGTATGTGTCCTAAAAATGTATAAAAAATATTATACTTTAGTATGTGTCCAAAAAATGTAAAAATAATATCATAGTATAGTATGTGTCCTAAAAATGTATAAATAATATCATACTATAGTATGTGTCCTAAAAAAACGTAAAAATAATTGCATACTATAGTATGTGTCCTAAAAATGTATAAATATTATCATACTACAGTATGTGTCCTAAAAATGTATAAATAATATCATACTAAGGTATGTGCCCTAAAAATGTATAAATAATATCATACTATATTATGTGTCCTAAAAATGTATAAATAATATCATACTAAGGTATGTGTCCTAAAAATGTATAAATAATATCATACTGTAGTATGTGTCCTAAAAATGTATAAATAATATCATACATTAGTATGTGTCCAAAAAATGTAAAAATAATATCATACTATAGTATGTGTCCTAAAAATGTATAAATAATATCATACTATAGTATGTGTCCTAAAAAATGTAAAAATAATTGCATACTAAGGTATGTGTCCTAAAAATGTATAAATAATATCATACTATATTATGTGTCCTAAAAATGTATAAATATTATCATACTTTAGTATGTGTCCAAAAAATGTAAAAATAATATCATACTATAGTATGTGTCCTAAAAATGTATAAATTATTTAATACTATAGTATGTGTCCTAAAAATGTAAAAATAATTGCATACTATAGTATGTGTCCTAAAAATGTATAAATAATATCATACTACAGTATGTTTCCTAAAAATGTATGAATAATATCATACTAAGGTATGTGTCCTAAAAATGTATAAATAATATCATACTTTAGTATGTGTCCAAAAAATGTAAAAATAATATCATACTAAGGTATGTGTACTAAAAATATATAAATATTATCATACTATAGTATGTGTCCTAAAAATGTATAAATAATATCATACTTTAGTATGTGTCCAAAAAATGTAAAAAATAATATCATACTTTAGTATGTGTCCAAAAAATGTAAAAATAATATCATACTATAGTATGTGTCCTAAAAATGTATAAATAATATCATACTATAGTATGTGTCTTAAAAAATGTAAAAATAATTGCATACTATAGTATTTGTCCTAAACATGCATAAATAATATAATACTAAGGTATGTGTCCTAAAATGTATAAATAATATCATACTAAGGTATGTGTCCTAAAAATGTATAAATAATATCATACTATATTATGTGTCCTAAAAATGTATAAATAATATCATACTTTAGTATGTGTCCAAAAAATGTAAAAATTATATCATACTATAGTATGTGTCCTAAAAATGTATACATTATTTAATACTATAGTATGTGTCCTAAAAATGTAAAAATAATTGCATACTATAGTATGTGTCCTAAAAATGTATAAATAATATCATACTACAGTATGTGTCCTAAAAATGTATAAATAATATCATACTAAGTTATGTGTCCTAAAAATGTATAAATAATATCATACTTTAGTATGTGTCCAAAAAATGCAAAAATAATATCATACTATAGTATGTGTCCTAAAAATGTATAAATAATATCATACTATAGTATGTGTCCTAAAAATGTTAAAAAAATTGCATACTATACTATGTATCCTAAAAATGTATAAATAATATAATACTAAGGTTTGTGTCCAAAAAATGTAAAAATAATATCATACTATAGTATGTGTCCTCAAAATTTATAAATAATATCATACTATAGTATGTGTCCGAAAAAATGTATAAATAATATCATACCAATGTATGTGTTTTAAAAAATGTAAAAATAATTGCATACTATAGTATTTGTCCTAAACATGTATAAATAATATAATACTAAGGTTTGTGTCCTAAAAATGTATAAATAATATCATACTAAGGTATGTGTCCTAAAAATGTATAAATAATATCATACTATATTATGTGTCCAAAAAATGTATAAATAATATCATAATTTAGTATGTGTCCAAAAAATGTAAAAAAGATTTCATACTATAGTATGTGTCCTAAAAATGTATAAATTATTTAATACTATAATACTTTAAGAAGGGTGACCTGAGGGTGTGTTCCAACTATAGGGGGGATCACACTCCTCAGCCTCCCTGGAAAGGTCTACGCCAAGGTACTGGAGAGGAGGGTCCGATCGATAGTTGAATCTCAGATAGAGGAGGAGCAATGTGGTTTTCGTCCTGGCCGTGGAACTGTGGACCAGCTCTATACCCTTGCAAGGGTGATGGAGGGGGCATGGGAGTTTGCCCAACCAATCCACATGTGTTTTGTGGATTTGGAGAAGGCTTATGACCGTGTCCCCAGGGGCACCCTGTGGGGGACGCTCCAGGAGTATGGGGTGGGTGGCTTTCTGTTAAGGGCCATTCAGTCCCTTTACCAGAGGAGCGTGAGTTTGGTCCGCATAGCCGGTAGTAAGTCGGACCTGTTCCCAGTGAGGGTTGGACTCCGCCAGGGCTGCCCTTTGTCACCGGTTCTGTTCATCACTTTTATGGACAGAATTTCTAGACGCAGCCGTGGTGTGGAGTGTGTCGAGTTTGGTGGCAGGAGAATCTCGTCTCTGCTTTTTGCGGATGATGTGGTCCTCCTAGCTTCATCCAGCTCTGACCTTCAGCTCTTGCTGGGTAGGTTCGCGGCCGAATGTGAAGCGGCTGGGATGAGGATCAGCACCTCCAAATCTGAGACCATGGTTCTCGACCGGAAAAGGGTGGCTTGCCACCTCCGGGTCGGGGGAGAGGTCCTACCTCAAGTGGAGGAGTTTAAGTATCTCGGGGTCTTGTTCACGAGTGAGGGTAGGAGGGATCGGGAGATCGACAGGCGGATTGGTTCGGCGTCTGCAGTGATGCGGACGCTGAGCCGATCTGTCGTGGGGAAGAGGGAGCTGAGCCAGAAAGCCAGGCTCTCGATTTACCGGTCGATCTACGTCCCAATCCTCACCTATGGTCATGAGCTTTGGGTAATGACCGAAAGAACGAGATCGCGGATACAAGCGGCCGAAATGAGTTTCCTCCGTAGGGTGGCCGGGCTCAGCCTTAGAGATAGGGTGAGGAGCTCGGACATTCGGGAGGGACTCGGAGTAGAACCGCTGCTCCTCCGGATCGAAAGGAGCCAGTTGAGGTGGTTTGGGCATCTGGTCAGGATGCCTCCTGGACGCCTCCCCGGGGAGGTGTTTCGGGCATGTCCTGCCGGCAGAAGGCCCCCGGGTCGACCCAGGACACGTTGGAGAGGTTACATCTCCAATCTGGTCCGGGAACGCCTTGGGGTCCTGCCGGAGGAGCTGGTGGACAAGGCCGGGGAGAGGACGGCCTGGAGCTCCCTAGTTGGGATGCTGCCCCCGCGACCCGGACCCGGATAAGCGGAGGAAGACGAGAGACGAGACGAGACTATAGTATGTGTCCTAAAAATGTAAAAATAATTGCATACTATAGTATGTGTCCTAAAAATGCATAAATAATATCATACTACAGTATGTGTCCTAAAAATGTATAAATAATATCATACTAAGGTATGTGTCCTAAAAATGTATAAATAATATCATACTTTAGTATGTGTTCTAAAAATGTATAAATAATATCATACTTTAGTATGTGTCCAAAAAAATGTAAAAATAATATCATACTATAGTATGTGTCCTAAAAATGTATAAATAATTCATACTTTAGTATGTGTCCAAAAAATGTAAAAATAATATCATACTATAGTATGTGTCCTCAAAATTTATAAATAATATCATACTATAGTATGTGGCCTAAAAAATGTAAAAATAATTGCATACTATAGTATGTGTCCTAAAAATTTATAAATAATGTCATACTACAGTATGTGTCCTAAAAATGTATAAATAATATCATACTAAGGTATGTGTCCTAAAAATGTATAAATAATATCATACTTTAGTATGTGTCCAAAAAATGTAAAAATAATATCATACTATAGTATGTGTCCTAAAAATGTATAAATAATATCATACTATAGTATGTGTCCTAAAAAATGTAAAAATAATTGCATACTATAGTATTTGTCCTAAAAATGTATAAATAATATAATACTAACGTATAAGTCCTAAAAATGTATAAATAATATCATACTAAGGTATGTGTCCTAAAAATGTATAAATAATATCATACTATAGTATGTGTCCTAAAAATGTATAAATAATATCATACTATATTATGTGTCCTAAAAATGTATAAATAATATCAGACTTTAGTATGTGTCCAAAAAATGTAAAAATGATATCATACTATAGTTTGTGTCCTAAAAATGTATAAATTATTTAATACTATAGTATGTGTCCTAAAAATGTAAAAATAATTGCATACTATAGTATGTGTCCTAAAAATGTATAAATAATATCATACTACAGTATGTGTCCTAAAAATGTATAAATAATATCATACTAAGGTATGTGTCCGAAAAATGTATAAATAATATCATACTTTAGTATGTGTCCAAAAAATGTAAAAATAATATCATACTATAGTATGTGTCCTAAAAATGTATAAATAATATCATATTATAGTATGTGTCCTAAAAAATGTTTAAAAAAAATTGCATACTATACTATGTGTCCTAAAAATGTATAAATAATATCATACTAAGGTATGTGTCCTAAAAATGTATAAATAATATCATACTAAGGTATGTGTCCTAAAAATGTATAAATAATATCATACTATAGTATGTGTCCTAAAAATGTATAAATAATATCATACTATAGTATGTGTCCTAAAAAATGTAAAAATAATTGCATACTATAGTATGTGTCCTAAAAAATGTATAAATAATGTCATACTACAGTATGTGTCCTAAAAATGTATAAATAATATCATACTAAGGTATGTGTCCTAAAAATGTATAAATAATATCATACTTTAGTATGTGTCCAAAAAATGTAAAAATAATATCATACTATAGTATGTGTCCTAAAAATGTATAAAAAATATCATACTATAGTATGTGTCTTAAAAAATGTAAAAATAATTGCATACTATAGTATTTGTCCTAAACATGTATAAATAATATAATACTAAGGTTTGTGATCTAAAAATGTATAAATAATATCATACTAAGGTATGTGTCCTAAAAATGTATAAATAATATCATACTATATTATGTGTCCAAAAAATGTATAAATAATATCATACTTTAGTATGTGTCCAAAAAATGTAAAAATGATATCATACTATAGTATGTGTCCTAAAAATGTATAAATTATTTAATACTATAGTATGTGTCCTAAAAATGTAAAAATAATTGCATACTATAGTATGTGTCCTAAAATGTATAAATAATATCATACTACAGTATGTGTCCTAAAAATGTATAAATAATATCATACTAAGGTATGTGTCCTAAAAATGTATAAATAATATCATACTTTAGTAGGTGTCCAAAAAATGTAAAAATAATATCATACTATAGTATGTGTCCTAAAAATGTATAAATAATATCATATTATAGTATGTGTCCTAAAAAATGTTTAAAAAATTGCATACTATACTATGTGTCCTAAAAATGTATAGATAATATCATACTAAGGTATGTGTCCTAAAAATGTATAAATAATATCATACTAAGGTATGTGTCCTAAAAATGTATAAATAATATCATACTATAGTATGTGTCCTAAAAATGTATAAATAATATCATACTTTAGTATGTGTCCAAAAAATGTAAAAATAATATCATACTATAGTATGTGTCCTAAAAATGTATAAATAATGTCATACTTTAGTATGTGTCCAAAAAATTTAAAAATAATATCATACTATAGTTTGTGTCCTCAAAATTTATAAATAATATCATACTTTAGTATGCGTCCTAAAAAATGTAAAAATAATTGCATACTATAGTATGTGTCCTAGAAATGTATAAATAATGTCATACTACAGTATGTGTCCTAAAAATGTATAAATAATATCATACTATATTATGTGTCCAAAAAATCTATAAATAATATCATACTTTAGTATGTGTCCAAAAAATGTAAAAATGATATCATACTATAGTATGTGACCTAAAAATGTATAAATTATTTAATACTATAGTATGTGTCCTAAAAATGTATAAATAATATCATACTAAGGTATGTGTCCTAAAAATGTATAAATAATATCATACTTTAGTATGTGTCCAAAAAATGTAAAAATAATATCATACTATAGTATGTGTCCTAAAAATGTATAAAAAATATCATACTATAGTATGTGTCTTAAAAAATGTAAAAATAATTGCATACTATAGTATTTGTCCTAAACATGTATAAATAATATAATACTAAGGTTTGTGATCTAAAAATGTATAAATAATATCATACTAAGGTGTGTGTCCTAAAAATGTATAAATAATATCATACTATATTATGTGTCCAAAAAATGTATAAATAATATCATACTTTAGTATGTGTCCAAAAAATGTAAAAATGATATCATACTATAGTATGTGTCCTAAAAATGTATAAATTATTTAATACTATAGTATGTGTCCTAAAAATGTAAAAATAATTGCATACTATAGTATGTGTCCTAAAAATGTATAAATAATATCATACTACAGTATGTGTCCTAAAAATGTATAAATAATATCATACTAAGGTATGTGTCCTAAAAATGTATAAATAATATCATACTTTAGTAGGTGTCCAAAAAATGTAAAAATAATATCATACTATAGTATGTGTCCTAAAAATGTATAAATAATATCATATTATAGTATGTGTCCTAAAAAATGTTTAAAAAATTGCATACTATACTATGTGTCCTAAAAATGTATAGATAATATCATACTAAGGTATGTGTCCTAAAAATGTATAAATAATATCATACTAAGGTATGTGTCCTAAAAATGTATAAATAATATCATACTATAGTATGTGTCCTAAAAATGTATAAATAATATCATACTTTAGTATGTGTCCAAAAAATGTAAAAATAATATCATACTATAGTATGTGTCCTAAAAATGTATAAATAATGTCATACTTTAGTATGTGTCCAAAAAATGTAAAAATAATATCATACTATAGTTTGTGTCCTCAAAATTTATAAATAATATCATACTTTAGTATGTGTCCTAAAAAATGTAAAAATAATTGCATACTATAGTATGTGTCCTAGAAATGTATAAATAATGTCATACTACAGTATGTGTCCTAAAAATGTATAAATAATATCATACTATATTATGTGTCCAAAAAATCTATAAATAATATCATACTTTAGTATGTGTCCAAAAAATGTAAAAATGATATCATACTATAGTATGTGACCTAAAAATGTATAAATTATTTAATACTATAGAATGTGTCCTGAAAATGTAAAAATAATTGCATACTATAGTATGTGTCCTAAAAATGTATAAATAATATCATACTACAGTATGTGTCCAAAAAATGTATAAATAATATCATACTAAGGTATGTGTCCTAAAAATGTATAAATAATATCATACTATAGTATGTGTCCTAAAAAATGTTAAAAAAAATTGCATACTATACTATGTCTCCTAAAAATGTATAAATAATATCATACTAAGGTATGTGTCCTAAAAATGTATAAATAATATCATACTAAGGTATGTGTCCTAAAAATGTATAAATAATATAATACTATAGTATGTGTCCTAAAAATGTATAAATAATATCATACTTTAGTATGTGTCCAAAAAAATGTAAAAATAATATCATACTATAGTATGTGTCCTAAAAATGTATAAATAATGTCGTACTTTAGTATTTGTCCAAAAAATGTAAAAATAATATCATACTATAGTATGTGTCCTCAAAATTTATAAATAATATCATACTATAGTATGTGGCCTAAAAAATGTAAAAATAATTGCATACTATAGTATGTGTCCTAAAAATTTATAAATAATGTCATACTACAGTATGTGTCCTAAAAAATATAAAAATAATTGCATACTATAGTATTTTTCCTAAAAATGTATAAATAATATAATACTAAGGTATGTGTCCTAAAAATGTATAAATAATATCATACTAAGGTATGTGTCCTAAAAATGTATAAATAATATCATACTAAGGTATGTGTCCTAAAAATGTATAAATAATATCATACTATAGTATGTGTCCTAAAAATGTATAAATAATATCATACTATATTATGTGTCCTAAAAATGTATAAATAATATCATACTTTAGTATGTGTCCAAAAAATGTAAAAATAATATCATACTATAGTAAGTGTCCTAAAAATGTATAAATAATATCATACTATAGTATTTGTCTTAAAAAATGTAAAAATAATTGCATACTATAGTATTTGTCCTAAACATGTATAAATAATATAATACTAAGGTTTGTGTCCTAAAAATGTATAAATAATATCATACTATATTCTGTGTCCTAAAAATGTATAAATAATATCATACTTTAGTATGTGTCCAAAAAATGTAAAAATGATATCATACTATAGTATGTTTCCTAAAAATGTATAAATTATTTAATACTATAGTATGTGTCCTAAAAATGTAAAAATAATTGCATACTATAGTATGTGTCCTAAAATTGCATAAATAATATCATACTACAGTATGTGTCCTAAAAATATATAAATAATATCATACTAAGGTATGTGTCCTAAAAATGTATAAATAATATCATACTATAGTATGTGTCCTAAAAAATGTTTAAAAAAATGCATACTATACTATGTCTCCTAAAAATGTATAAATAATATCATACTAAGGTATGTGTCCTAAAAATGTATAAATAATATCATACTAAGGTATGTGTCCTAAAAATGTATAAATAATATAATACTATAGTATGTGTCCTAAAAATGTATAAATAATATCATACTTTAGTATGTGTCCAAAAAAATGTAAAAATAATATCATACTATAGTATGTGTCCTAAAAATGTATAAATAATGTCATACTTTAGTATGTGTCCAAAAAATGTAAAAATAATATCATACTATAGTATGTGTCCTCAAAATTTATAAATAATATCATACTATAGTATGTGGCCTAAAAAATGTAAAAATAATTGCATACTATTGTATGTGTCCTAAAAATTTATAAATAATGTCATACTACAGTATGTGTCCTAAAAATGTATAAATAATATCATACTAAGGTATGTGTCCTAAAAATGTATAAATAATATCATACTTTAGTATGTGTCCAAAAAATGTAAAAATAATATCATACTATAGTATGTGTCCTAAAAATGTATAAATAATATCATACTAAGGTATGTGTCCTAAAAATGTATAAATAATATCATACTATAGTATGTGTCCTAAAAGTGTATTAATAATATCATACTATAGTATGTGTTCTAAAAATGTATAAATAATATCATACTTTAGTATGTGTCCAAAAAATGTAAAAATAATATCATACTATAGTAAGTGCCCTAAAAATGTATAAATAATATCATACTATAGTATTTGTCTTAAAAAATGTAAAAATAATTGCATACTATAGTATTTGTCCTAAACATGTATAAATAATATAATACTAAGGTTTGTGTCCTAAAAATGTATAAATAATATCATACTATATTCTGTGTCCTAAAAATGTATAAATAATATCATACTTTAGTATGTGTCCAAAAAATGTAAAAATGATATCATACTATAGTATGTTTCCTAAAAATGTATAAATTATTTAATACTATAGTATGTGTCCAAAAAATGTAAAAATAATTGCATACTATAGTATGTGTCCTAAAAATGCATAAATAATATCATACTACATTATGTGTCCTAAAAATGTATAAATAATATCATACTAAGGTATGTGTCCTAAAAATGTATAAATAATATCATACTTTAGTATGTGTCCAAAAAATGTAAAAATAATATCATACTATAGTATGTGTCCTAAAAATGTATAAATAATATCATACTATAGTATGTGTCCTAAAAATGTTAAAAAAATTGCATACTATACTATGTGTCCTAAAAATGTATAAGTAATATCATACTAAGGTATGTGTCCTAAAAATGTATAAATAATATCATACTAAGGTATGTGTCCTAAAAATGTATAAATAATATCATACTATAGTATGTGTCCTAAAAATGTATAAATAATATCATACTTTAGTATGTGTCCAAAAAATGTAAAAATAATATCATACTATAGTATGTGTCCTAAAAATGTATAAATAATGTCATACTTTAGTATGTGTCCAAAAAATGTAAAAATAATATCATACTATAGTATGTGTCCTCAAAATTTATAAATAATATCAAACTATAGTATTTGTCTTAAAAAATGTCAAAATAATTGCATACTAGAGTATTTGTCGTAAACATGTATAAATAATATAATACTAAGGTTTGTGTCCTAAAAATGTATAAATAATATCATACTATATTATGTGTCCTAAAAATGTATAAATAATTTCATACTTTAGTATGTGTCCAAAAAATGTAAAAATGATATCATACTATAGTATGTGTCCTAAAAATGTATAAATTATTTAATACTATAGTATGTGTCCTAAAAATGTAAAAATAATTGCATACTATAGTATGTGTCCTAAAAATGTATAAATAATATCATACTACAGTATGTGTCCTAAAAATGTATAAATAATATCATACTATAGTATGTGTCCTAAAAATGTATAAATAATATCATACTATAGTATGTGTCCTAAAAAATGTTAAAAAAATTGCATACTATACTATGTGTCCTAAAAATGTATAAATAATATCATACTAAGGTATGTGTCCTAAAAATGTATAAATAATATCATACTAAGGTATGTGTCCTAAGAATGTATAAATAATATCATACTATAGTATGTGTCCTAAAAATGCATAAATAATATCATACTTTAGTATGTGTCCAAAAAATGTAAAAATAATATCATACTATAGTATGTGTCCTCAAAATTTATAAATAATATCATACTATAGTATGTGTCCTAAAAAATGTAAAAATAATTGCATACTATAGTATGTGTCCTAAAAATGTATAAATAATGTCATACTACAGTATGTGTCCTAAAAATGTATAAATAATATCATACTAAGGTATGTGTCCTAAAAATGTATAAATAATATCATACTTTAGTATGTGTCCAAAAAATGTAAAAATAATATCATACTGTAGTATGTGTCCTAAAAATGTATAAATAATATCATACCAATGTATGTGTTTTAAAAAATGTAAAAATAATTGCATACTATAGTATTTGTCCTAAACATGTATAAATAATATAATACTAAGGTTTGTGTCCTAAAAATGTATAAATAATATCATACTAAGGTATGTGTCCTAAAAATGTATAAATAATATCATACTATATTATGTGTCCAAAAAATGTATAAATAATATCATACTATAGTATGTGTCCTAAAAATGTATAAATAATATCATACTAAGGTATGTGTCCTAAAAATGTATAAATAATATCATACTATAGTATGTGTCCTAAAAGTGTATTAATAATATCATACTATATTATGTGTTCTAAAAATGTATAAATAATATCATACTTTAGTATGTGTCCAAAAAATGTAAAAATAATATCATACTATAGTAAGTGTCCTAAAAATGTATAAATAATATCATACTATAGTATTTGTCTTAAAAAATGTAAAAATAATTGCATACTATAGTATTTGTCCTAAACATGTATAAATAATATAATACTAAGGTTTGTGTCCTAAAAATGTATAAATAATATCATACTATATTCTGTGTCCTAAAAATGTATAAATAATATCATACTTTAGTATGTGTCCAAAAAATGTAAAAATGATATCATACTATAGTATGTTTCCTAAAAATGTATAAATTATTTAATACTATAGTATGTGTCCTAAAAATGTAAAAATAATTGCATACTATAGTATGTGTCCTAAAAATGCATAAATAATATCATACTACATTATGTGTCCTAAAAATGTATAAATAATATCATACTAAGGTATGTGTCCTAAAAATGTATAAATAATATCATACTTTAGTATGTGTCCAAAAAATGTAAAAATAATATCATATTATAGTATGTGTCCTAAAAATGTATAAATAATATCATACTATAGTATGTGTCCTAAAAATGTTAAAAAAATTGCATACTATACTATGTGTCCTAAAAATGTATAAGTAATATCATACTAAGGTATGTGTCCTAAAAATGTATAAATAATATCATACTAAGGTATGTGTCCTAAAAATGTATAAATAATATCATACTATAGTATGTGTCCTAAAAATTTATAAATAATATCATACTTTAGTATGTGTCCAAAAAATGTAAAAATAATATCATACTATAGTATGTGTCCTAAAAATGTATAAATAATGTCATACTTTAGTATGTGTCCAAAAAATGTAAAAATAATATCATACTATAGTATGTGTCCTCAAAATTTATAAATAATATCAAACTATAGTATTTGTCTTAAAAAATGTAAAAATAATTGCATACTATAGTATTTGTCCTAAACATGTATAAATAATATAATACTAAGGTTTGTGTCCTAAAAATGTATAAATAATATCATACTATATTATGTGTCCTAAAAATGTATAAATAATATCATACTTTAGTATGTGTCCAAAAAATGTATAAATTATTTAATACTATAGTATGTGTCCTAAAAATTTAAAAATAATTGCATACTATAGTATGTGTCCTAAAAATGTATAAATAATATCATACTACAGTATGTGTCCTAAAAATGTATAAATAATACCATACTAAGTTATGTGTCCTAAAAATGTATAAATAATATCATACTTTAGTATGTGTCCAAAAAATGTAAAAAATAATATCATACTATAGTATGTGTCCTAAAAATGTATAAATAATATCATACTATAGTATGTGTCCTAAAAATGTTAAAAAAATTGCATACTATACTATGTGTCCTAAAAATGTATAAATAATATCATACTAAGGTATGTGTCCTAAAAATGTATAAATAATATCATACTAAGGTATGTGTCCTAAAAATGTATAAATAATATCATACTATAGTATGTGTCCTAAAAATGTATAAATAATATCATACTTTAGTATGTGTCCAAAAAATGTAAAAATAATATCATACTATAGTATGTGTCCTAAAAATGTATAAATAATGTCATACTTTAGTATGTGTCCAAAAAATGTAAAAATAATATCATACTATAGTATGTGTCCTCAAAATTTATAAATAATATCAAACTATAGTATTTGTCTTAAAAAATGTCAAAATAATTGCATACTAGAGTATTTGTCGTAAACATGTATAAATAATATAATACTAAGGTTTGTGTCCTAAAAATGTATAAATAATATCATACTATATTATGTGTCCTAAAAATGTATAAATAATATCATACTTTAGTATGTGTCCAAAAAATGTAAAAATGATATCATACTATAGTATGTGTCCTAAAAATGTATAAATTATTTAATACTATAGTATGTGTCCTAAAAATGTAAAAATAATTGCATACTATAGTATGTGTCCTAAAAATGTATAAATAATATCATACTACAGTATGTGTCCTAAAAATGTATAAATAATATCATACTATAGTATGTGTCCTAAAAATGTATAAATAATATCATACTATAGTATGTGTCCTAAAAAATTTTAAAAAAAATTGCATACTATACTATGTGTCCTAAAAATGTATAAATAATATCATACTAAGGTATGTGTCCTAAAAATGTATAAATAATATCATACTAAGGTATGTGTCCTAAGAATGTATAAATAATATCATACTATAGTATGTGTCCTAAAAATGCATAAATAATATCATACTTTAGTATGTGTCCAAAAAATGTAAAAATAATATCATACTATAGTATGTGTCCTCAAAATTTATAAATAATATCATACTATAGTATGTGTCCTAAAAAATGTAAAAATAATTGCATACTATAGTATGTGTCCTAAAAATGTATAAATAATGTCATACTACAGTATGTGTCCTAAAAATGTATAAATAATATCATACTAAGGTATGTGTCCTAAAAATGTATAAATAATATCATACTTTAGTATGTGTCCAAAAAATGTAAAAATAATATCATACTGTAGTATGTGTCCTAAAAATGTATAAATAATATCATACCAATGTATGTGTTTTAAAAAATGTAAAAATAATTGCATACTATAGTATTTGTCCTAAACATGTATAAATAATATAATACTAAGGTTTGTGTCCTAAAAATGTATAAATAATATCATACTAAGGTATGTGTCCTAAAAATGTATAAATAATATCATACTATATTATGTGTCCAAAAAATGTATAAATAATATCATAATTTAGTATGTGTCCAAAAAATGTAAAAAAGATTTCATACTATAGTATGTGTCCTAAAAATGTATAAATTATTTAGTACTATAGTATGTGTCCTAAAAATGTAAAAATAATTGCATACTATAGTATGTGTCCTAAAAATGCATAAATAATATCATACTACAGTATGTGTCCTAAAAATGTATAAATAATATCATACTAAGGTATGTGTCCTAAAAATGTATAAATAATATCATACTTTAGTATGTGTTCTAAAAATGTATAAATAATATCATACTTTAGTATGTGTCCAAAAAATGTAAAAATAATATCATACTATAGTATGTGTCCTAAAAATGTATAAATAATTCATACTTTAGTATGTGTCCAAAAAATGTAAAAATAATATCATACTACAGTATGTGTCCTAAAAATGTATAAATAATATCATACTAAGGTATGTGTCCTAAAAATGTATAAATAATATCATACTTTAGTATGTGTTCTAAAAATGTATAAATAATATCATACTTTAGTATGTGTCCAAAAAAATGTAAAAATAATATCATACTATAGTATGTTTCCTAAAAATGTATAAATTATTTAATACTATAGTATGTGTCATAAAAATGTAAAAATAATATCATACTATAGTATGTGTCCTAAAAAATGTAAAAATAATTGCATACTATAGTATGTGTCCTAAAAATGTATAAATAATATCATACTATAGTATGTGTCCTAAAAATGTTAAAAAAATTGCATACTATACTATGTGTCCTAAAAATGTATAAGTAATATCATACTAAGGTATGTGTCCTAAAAATGTATAAATAATATCATACTAAGGTATGTGTCCTAAAAATGTATAAATAATTCATACTTTAGTATGTGTCCAAAAAAATGTAAAAATAATATCATACTATAGTATGTGTCCTCAAAATTTATAAATAATATCATACTATAGAATGTGTCCTAAAAATGTATAAATAATATCATACTATAGTATGTGTCCTAAAAATGTTAAAAAAAATTGCATACTATACTATGTGTCCTAAAAATGTATAAATAATATCATACTAAGGTATGTGTCCTAAAAATGTATAAATAATATCATACTAAGGTATGTGTCCTAAAAATGTATAAATAATATCATACTATAGTATGTGTCCTAAAAATGTATAAATAATATCATACTTTAGTATGTGTCCAAAAAATGTAAAAATAATATCATACTATAGTATGTGTCCTAAAAATGTATAAATAATGGCATACTTTAGTATGTGTCCAAAAAATGTAAAAATAATATCATACTATAGTATGTGTCCTCAAATTTTATAAATAATATCAAACTATAGTATTTGTCTTCAAAAATGTAAAAATAATTGCATACTATAGTATTTGTCCTAAACATGTATAAATAATATAATACTAAGGTTTGTGTCCAAAAAATGTAAAAATAATATCATACTATAGTATGTGTCCTAAAAATGTATAAATAATATCATACTTTAGTATGTGTCCAAAAAATGTAAAAATAATATATACTATAGTATGTGTCCTAAAAATGTATAAATAATATCATACTATAGTATGTGTCCTAAAAAATGTTTAAAAAATTGCATACTATACTATGTGTCCTAAAAATGTATAAATAATATCATACTTTAGTATGTGTCCAAAAAATGTAAAAATAATATCATACTATAGTATGTGTCCTAAAAATGTATAAATAATGTCAAACTACAGTATGTGTCCTAAAAATGTATAAATAATATCATACTAAGGTATGTGTCCAAAAAATGTATAAATAATATCATACTTTAGTATGTGTCCAAAAAATGTAAAAATAATATCATACTATAGTATGTGTCCTAAAAATGTATAAATAATAACATACTATAGTATTTGTCTTAAAAATGTAAAAATAATTGCAAACTATAGTATGTGTCCTAAACATGTATAAATAATATAATACTAAGGTTTGTGTCCTAAAAATGTATAAATAATATCATACTATATTATGTGTCCTAAAAATGTATAAATAATATCATACTTTAGTATGTGTCCAAAAAATGTAAAAATGATATCATACTATAGTATGTGTCCTAAAAATGTATAAATTATTTAATACTATAGTATGTGTCCTAAAAATGTAAAAATAATTGCATACTATAGTATGTGTCCTAAAAATGTATAAATAATATCATACTACAGTATGTATCCTAAAAATGTATTAATAATATCATACTAAGGTATGTGTCCTAAAAATGTATAAATAATATCATACTTACGTATGTGTCCAAAAAATGTAAAAATAATATCATACTATAGTATGTGTCCTAAAAATGTATAAATAATATCATATTATAGTATGTGTCCTAAAAAATGTTTAAAAAATTGCATACTATACTATGTGTCCTAAAAATGTATAAATAATATCATACTAAGGTATGTGACCTAAAAATGTATAAATAATATCATACTAAGGTATGTGTCCTAAAAATGTATAAATAATATCATACTAAGGTATGTGTCCAAAAAATGTAAAAATAATATCATACTATAGTATGTGTCCTAAAAATGTATAAATTATTTAATACTATAGTATGTGTCCTAAAAATGTAAAAATAATTGCATACTATAGTATGTGTCCTAAAAATGTATAAATAATATCATACTACAGTATGTGTCCTAAAAATGTATAAATAATATCATACTAAGGTATGTGTCCTAAAAATGTATAAATAATATCATACTTTAGTATGTGTCCAAAAAATGTAAAAATAATATATACTATAGTATGTGTCCTAAAAATGTATAAATAATATCATACTATAGCATGTGTCCTAAAAAATGTTAAAAAAATTGCATACTATACTATGTGTCCTAAAAATTTATAAATAATATCATACTTTAGTATGTGTCCTAAAAATGTATAAATTATTTATTACTATAGTATGTGTCCTAAAAATGTAAAAATAATTGCATACTATAGTATGTGTCCTAAAAATGTATAAATAATATCATACTTTAGTATGTGTCCAAAAAATGTAAAAATAATATCATACTATAGTATGTGTCCTAAAAATGTATAAATAATAACATACTACAGTATGTGTCCTAAAAATGTATTAATAATATCATACTAAGGTATGTGTCCTAAAAATGTATAAATAATATCATACTTTAGTATGTGTCCAAAAAATGTAAAAATAATATCATACTATAGTATGTGTCCTAAAAATGTATAAATAATATCATATTATAGTATGTGTCCTAAAAAATGTTAAAAAATTGCATACTATACTATGTGTCCTAAAAATGTATAAATAATATCATACTAAGGTATGTGTCCTTAAAATGTATAAATAATATCATACTAAGGTATGTGTCCTAAAAATGTATAAATAATATCATACTATAGTATGTGTCCAAAAAATGTAAAAATAATATCATACTATAGTATGTGTCCTAAAAATGTATAAATTATTTAATACTATAGTATGTGTCCTAAAAATGTAAAAATAATTGCATACTATAGTATGTGTCCTAAAAATGTATAAATAATATCATACTACAGTATGTGTCCTAAAAATGTATAAATAATATCATACTAAGGTATGTGTCCTAAAAATGTATAAATAATATCATACTTAAGTATGTGTCCAAAAAATGTAAAAATAATATCATACTATAGTATGTGTCCTAAAAATGTATAAATAATATCATATTATAGTATGTGTCCTAAAAAATGTTAAAAAAATTGCATACTATACTATGTGTCCTAAAAATGTATAAATAATATCATACTAAGGTATGTGACCTAAAAATGTATAAATAATATCATACTAAGGTATGTGTCCTAAAAATGTATAAATAATATCATACTAAGGTATGTGTCCAAAAAATGTAAAAATAATATCATACTATAGTATGTGTCCTAAAAATGTATAAATTATTTAATACTATAGTATGTGTCCTAAAAATGTAAAAATAATTGCATACTATAGTATGTGTCCTAAAAATGTATAAATAATATCATACTACAGTATGTGTCCTAAAAATGTATAAATAATATCATACTAAGGTATGTGTCCTAAAAATGTATAAATAATATCATACTTTAGTATGTGTCCAAAAAATGTAAAAATAATATATACTATAGTATGTGTCCTAAAAATGTATAAATAATATCATACTATAGCATGTGTCCTAAAAAATGTTAAAAAAATTGCATACTATACTATGTGTCCTAAAAATTTATAAATAATATCATACTTTAGTATGTGTCCAAAAATGTATAAATTATTTAATACTATAGTATGTGTCCTAAAAATGTAAAAATAATTGCATACTATAGTATGTGTCCTAAAAATGTATAAATAATATCATACTACAGTATGTGTCCTAAAAATGTATTAATAATATCATACTAAGGTATGTGTCCTAAAAATGTATAAATAATATCATACTTTAGTATGTGTCCAAAAAATGTAAAAATAATATCATACTATAGTATGTGTCCTAAAAATGTATAAATAATATCATATTATAGTATGTGTCCTAAAAAATGTTAAAAAATTGCATACTATACTATGTGTCCTAAAAATGTATAAATAATATCATACTAAGGTATGTGTCCTAAAAATGTATAAATAATATCATACTAAGGTATGTGTCCTAAAAATGTATAAATAATATCATACTATAGTATGTGTCCAAAAAATGTAAAAATAATATCATACTATAGTATGTGTCCTAAAAATGTATAAATTATTTAATACTATAGTATGTGTCCTAAAAATGTAAAAATAATTGCATACTATAGTATGTGTCCTAAAAATGTATAAATAATATCATACTACAGTATGTGTCCTAAAAATGTATAAATAATATCATACTAAGGTATGTGTCCTAAAAATGTATAAATAATATCATACTTTAGTATGTGTCCAAAAAATGTAAAAATAATATATACTATAGTATGTGTCCTAAAAATGTATAAATAATATCATACTATAGTATGTGTCCTGAAAAATGTTTAAAAAATTGCATACTATACTATGTGTCCTAAAAATGTATAAATAATATCATACTTTAGTATGTGTCCAAAAAATGTAAAAATAATATCATACTATAGTATGTGTCCTAAAAATGTATAATGTCAAACTACAGTTTGTGTCCTAAAAATGTATAAATAATATCATACTAAGGTATGTGTCCAAAAAATGTAAAAATAATATCATACTATAGTATGTGTCCTAAAAATGTATAAATAATATCATACTTTAGTATGTGTCCAAAAAATGTAAAAATAATATCATACTATAGTATGTGTCCTAAAAATGTATAAATAATAACATACTATAGTATTTGTCTTAAAAAATGTAAAAATAATTGCAAACTATAGTATGTGTCCTAAACATGTATAAATAATATAATACTAAGGTTTGTGTCCTAAAAATGTATAAATAATATCATACTATATTATGTGTCCTAAAAATGTATAAATAATATCATACTTTAGTATGTGTCCAAAAAATGTAAAAATGATATCATACTATAGTATGTGTCCTAAAAATGTATAAATTATTTAATACTATAGTATGTGTCCTAAAAATGTAAAAATAATTGCATACTATAGTATGTGTCCTAAAAATGAATAAATAATATCATACTACAGTATGTATCCTAAAAATGTATTAATAATATCATACTAAGGTATGTGTCCTAAAAATGTATAAATAATATCATACTTAAGTATGTGTCCAAAAAATGTAAAAATAATATCATACTATAGTATGTGTCCTAAAAATGTATAAATAATATCATATTATAGTATGTGTCCTAAAAAATGTTAAAAAAATTGCATACTATACTATGTGTCCTAAAAATGTATAAATAATATCATACTAAGGTATGTGACCTAAAAATGTATAAATAATATCATACTAAGGTATGTGTCCTAAAAATGTATAAATAATATCATACTAAGGTATGTGTCCAAAAAATGTAAAAATAATATCATACTATAGTATGTGTCCTAAAAATGTATAAATTATTTAATACTATAGTATGTGTCCTAAAAATGTAAAAATAATTGCATACTATAGTATGTGTCCTAAAAATGTATAAATAATATCATACTACAGTATGTGTCCTAAAAATGTATAAATAATATCATACTAAGGTATGTGTCCTAAAAATGTATAAATAATATCATACTTTAGTATGTGTCCAAAAAATGTAAAAATAATATATACTATAGTATGTGTCCTAAAAATGTATAAATAATATCATACTATAGCATGTGTCCTAAAAAATGTTAAAAAAATTGCATACTATACTATGTGTCCTAAAAATTTATGAATAATATCATACTTTAGTATGTGTCCTAAAAATGTATAAATTATTTAATACTATAGTATGTGTCCTAAAAATGTAAAAATAATTGCATACTATAGTATGTGTCCTAAAAATGTATAAATAATATCATACTACAGTATGTGTCCTAAAAATGTATTAATAATATCATACTAAGGTATGTGTCCTAAAAATGTATAAATAATATCATACTTTAGTATGTGTCCAAAAAATGTAAAAATAATATCATACTATAGTATGTGTCCTAAAAATGTATAAATAATATCATATTATAGTATGTGTCCTAAAAAATGTTAAAAAATTGCATACTATACTATGTGTCCTAAAAATGTATAAATAATATCATACTAAGGTATGTGTCCTAAAAATGTATAAATAATATCATACTAAGGTATGTGTCCTAAAAATGTATAAATAATATCATACTATAGTATGTGTCCAAAAAATGTAAAAATAATATCATACTATAGTATGTGTCCTAAAAATGTATAAATTATTTAATACTATAGTATGTGTCCTAAAAATGTAAAAATAATTGCATACTATAGTATGTGTCCAAAAAATGTAAAAATAATATCATACTATAGTATGTGTCCTAAAAATGTATAAATAATATCATACTTTAGTATGTGTCCAAAAAATGTAAAAATAATATCATACTATAGTATGTGTCCTAAAAATGTATAAATAATAACATACTATAGTATTTGTCTTAAAAAATGTAAAAATAATTGCAAACTATAGTATGTGTCCTAAACATGTATAAATAATATAATACTAAGGTTTGTGTCCTAAAAATGTATAAATAATATCATACTATATTATGTGTCCTAAAAATGTATAAATAATATCATACTTTAGTATGTGTCCAAAAAATGTAAAAATGATATCATACTATAGTATGTGTCCTAAAAATGTATAAATTATTTAATACTATAGTATGTGTCCTAAAAATGTAAAAATAATTGCATACTATAGTATGTGTCCTAAAAATGTATAAATAATATCATACTACAGTATGTATCCTAAAAATGTATTAATAATATCATACTAAGGTATGTGTCCTAAAAATGTATAAATAATATCATACTTAAGTATGTGTCCAAAAAATGTAAAAATAATATCATACTATAGTATGTGTCCTAAAAATGTATAAATAATATCATATTATAGTATGTGTCCTAAAAAATGTTAAAAAAATTGCATACTATACTATGTGTCCTAAAAATGTATAAATAATATCATACTAAGGTATGTGACCTAAAAATGTATAAATAATATCATACTAAGGTATGTGTCCTAAAAATGTATAAATAATATCATACTAAGGTATGTGTCCAAAAAATGTAAAAATAATATCATACTATAGTATGTGTCCTAAAAATGTATAAATTATTTAATACTATAGTATGTGTCCTAAAAATGTAAAAATAATTGCATACTATAGTATGTGTCCTAAAAATGTATAAATAATATCATACTACAGTATGTGTCCTAAAAATGTATAAATAATATCATACTAAGGTATGTGTCCTAAAAATGTATAAATAATATCATACTTTAGTATGTGTCCAAAAAATGTAAAAATAATATATACTATAGTATGTGTCCTAAAAATGTATAAATAATATCATACTATAGCATGTGTCCTAAAAAATGTTAAAAAAATTGCATACTATACTATGTGTCCTAAAAATTTATAAATAATATCATACTTTAGTATGTGTCCTAAAAATGTATAAATTATTTAATACTATAGTATGTGTCCTAAAAATGTAAAAATAATTGCATACTATAGTATGTGTCCTAAAAATGTATAAATAATATCATACTACAGTATGTGTCCTAAAAATGTATTAATAATATCATACTAAGGTATGTGTCCTAAAAATGTATAAATAATATCATACTTTAGTATGTGTCCAAAAAATGTAAAAATAATATCATACTATAGTATGTGTCCTAAAAATGTATAAATAATATCATATTATAGTATGTGTCCTAAAAAATGTTAAAAAATTGCATACTATACTATGTGTCCTAAAAATGTATAAATAATATCATACTAAGGTATGTGTCCTAAAAATGTATAAATAATATCATACTAAGGTATGTGTCCTAAAAATGTATAAATAATATCATACTATAGTATGTGTCCAAAAAATGTAAAAATAATATCATACTATAGTATGTGTCCTAAAAATGTATAAATTATTTAATACTATAGTATGTGTCCTAAAAATGTAAAATAATTGCATACTATAGTATGTGTCCAAAAAATGTAAAAATAATATCATACTTTAGTATGTGTCCAAAAAATGTAAAAATAATATCATACTATAGTATGTGTCCTAAAAATGTATAAATAATAACATACTATAGTATTTGTCTTAAAAAATGTAAAAATAATTGCAAACTATAGTATGTGTCCTAAACATGTATAAATAATATAATACTAAGGTTTGTGTCCTAAAAATGTATAAATAATATCATACTATATTATGTGTCCTAAAAATGTATAAATAATATCATACTTTAGTATGTGTCCAAAAAATGTAAAAATGATATCATACTATAGTATGTGTCCTAAAAATGTATAAATTATTTAATACTATAGTATGTGTCCTAAAAATGTAAAAATAATTGCATACTATAGTATGTGTCCTAAAAATGTATAAATAATATCATACTACAGTATGTATCCTAAAAATGTATTAATAATATCATACTAAGGTATGTGTCCTAAAAATGTATAAATAATATCATACTTAAGTATGTGTCCAAAAAATGTAAAAATAATATCATACTATAGTATGTGTCCTAAAAATGTATAAATAATATCATATTATAGTATGTGTCCTAAAAAATGTTTAAAAAAATTGCATACTATACTATGTGTCCTAAAAATGTATAAATAATATCATACTAAGGTATGTGACCTAAAAATGTATAAATAATATCATACTAAGGTATGTGTCCTAAAAATGTATAAATAATATCATACTAAGGTATGTGTCCAAAAAATGTAAAAATAATATCATACTATAGTATGTGTCCTAAAAATGTATAAATTATTTAATACTATAGTATGTGTCCTAAAAATGTAAAAATAATTGCATACTATAGTATGTGTCCTAAAAATGTATAAATAATATCATACTACAGTATGTGTCCTAAAATGTATAAATAATATCATACTAAGGTATGTGTCCTAAAAATGTATAAATAATATCATACTATAGCATGTGTCCTAAAAAATGTTTAAAAAATTGCATACTATACTATGTGTCCTAAAAATTTATAAATAATATCATACTTTAGTATGTGTCCTAAAAATGTATAAATTATTTAATACTATAGTATGTGTCCTAAAAATGTAAAAATAATTGCATACTATAGTATGTGTCCTAAAAATGTATAAATAATATCATACTACAGTATGTGTCCTAAAAATGTATTAATAATATCATACTAAGGTATGTGTCCTAAAAATGTATAAATAATATCATACTTTAGTATGTGTCCAAAAAATGTAAAAATAATATCATACTATAGTATGTGTCCTAAAAATGTATAAATAATATCATATTATAGTATGTGTCCTAAAAAATGTTAAAAAATTGCATACTATACTATGTGTCCTAAAAATGTATAAATAATATCATACTAAGGTATGTGTCCTAAAAAAGTATAAATAATATGATACTAAGGTATGTGTCCTAAAAATGTATAAATAATATCATACTATAGTATGTGTCCAAAAAATGTAAAAATAATATCATACTATAGTATGTGTCCTAAAAATGTATAAATTATTTAATACTATAGTATGTGTCCTAAAAATGTAAAAATAATTGCATACTATAGTATGTGTCCTAAAAATGTATAAATAATATCATACTACAGTATGTGTCCTAAAAATGTATATGTAACGTGAGGAAATATGGGTTTTCTATCACAAAGGTGGTGTTGGACTCAGCTGTGTCAAAGCTGGGTCGCTGAGAACTTTCACCCACAGATTAAGACCTGAACGCCAGCGAGTCTGGGAGGAAACCATAACATCAACCACCTGCAGTCTACCAGAAGATGTGTTTACATGAGTTGTACCCAGACCAAGTCAAAACATAAAGTTTAAACTTATTTTTCTTGATTTTAATGTTAAAATAACCATTATCATTTTGCTCATTATAAATGTGTTTAATCAAATGAATGGTTCTTATGCTTTGGGGTAATTATAATGGATTAATGAATCCACACTTAAGTAGATAATGTTGAATGTGTTGTACTGACCTTCACACTCAAGCACACAAACATTCACACACACCCACACACATCTTGCCCACAGTAAACTCCAGACACATTTGATGACGCACATGTTTTGCTTTGAGAAGAGAAAGGTTTTTGGTAAGTTTCAGTCTTTTGTAGTCAGTTCGTGTTGGACAACGAGAGAGAACAGACCTGAAAACCAAAGGGGGGGCAGAGCCTGTTGGCTCGTTCTTCCCCCCTTTCACGCTGTTTCTGCCACGCCAGGCAGAATAGCTGAATCGCAACTTCTAACGCAGACTCATTACCGAGTCTTTTGATTTCTGAGTGAATTAACTTAAGAAAGCGCGTCGACAAAACGCTTTACCATCAACGTGTACCGAGGACAACTCTGGACCGGGTCGCAGCGCATCTTTGTCTTTTCCCTGGATGAAACATCCTAAGGTGACGCCCCGGATCCGAAAGAGGGTCCAAAAGAATTCGGTGAGACAGAACACGGTGTTTAGCGTTTTGATGCATCTTTTCCAACTAAGACCTAAGTTTATCCAAACCATCACTTCACTCAGACACCTGTTTCTTCTTGAAGCAAAATCAGACTCACACACGCATTCATGTCACAACATTCTCAATCTTCATAAATTCACCAGAAGGTCTATTTGAGCAAGAACAGCATATAAACTGTTAAAAGATTGTCCCACAAAGTTGCCAATGTGATTGTTATTTCCTGTTTGTCAATTTTCAAAATCATTAGTTTAATTTGAAGAATTAAAACTTTTAATCCTTCAAACTTGTTTCCTCATTGAACTGAAACACAGACACTCAGATATTATCGGCAGTTTATGGATGAAAACAACCTTTGAGTCTTCTGAACAATATAAAATTTGGTTATTGATTTATTAAAATTAATATTCCGAATTAATACGTAGCATGGTTCCTCTTTCATAAAAGAGCATAAATCCATAACGCTACATATAAATAATATCTCACTAAGGTATGTGTCCTAAAAATGTATAAATAATATCATACTTTAGTATGTGTCCAAAAAATGTAAAAATAATATATACTATAGTATGTGTCCTAAAAATGTATAAATAATATCATACTATAGTATGTGTCCTAAAAAATGTTTAAAAAATTGCATACTATACTATGTGTCCTAAAAATGTATAAATAATATCATACTTTAGTATGTGTCCAAAAAATGTAAAAATAATATCATACTATAGTATGTGTCCTAAAAATGTATAAATAATGTCATACTTTAGTATGTGTCCAAAAAATGTAAAAATAATATCATACTATAGTATGTGTCCTCAAAATTTATAAATAATATCATACTATAGTATGTGTCCTAAAAAATGTAAAAATAATTGCATACTATAGTATGTGTCGTAAAAATGTATAAATAATGTCATACTACAGTATGTGTCCTAAAATGTATAAATAATATCATACTAAGGTATGTGTCCTAAAAATGTATAAATAATATCATACTTTAGTATGTGTCCAAAAAATGTAAAAATAATATCAAACTATAGTATGTGTCCTAAAAATGTATAAATAATATCATACCAATGTATGTGTCTTAAAAAATGTAAAAATAATTGCATACTATAGTATTTGTCCTAAACATGTATGAATAATATAATACTAAGGTTTGTGTCCTAAAAATGTATAAATAATATCATACTAAGGTATGTGTCCTAAAAATGTATAAATAATATCATACTATATTATGTGTCCAAAAAATGTATAAAAAAATCATACTTTAGTATGTGTCCAAAAAATGTAAAAATGATATCATACTATAGTATGTGTCCTAAAAATGTATAAATTATTTAATACTATAGTATGTGTCCTAAAAATGTAAAAATAATTGCATACTATAGTATGTGTCCTAAAAATGTATAAATAATATCATACTACAGTATGTTTCCCAAAAAATTTTTAAATAATATCATACTAAGGTATGTGTCCTAAAAATGTATAAATAATATCATACTATAGTATGTGTCCTAAAAAATGTTAAAAAAATTGCAAACTATACTATGTGTCCTAAAAATGTATAAATAATATCATACTAAGGTATGTGTCCTAAAAATGTATAAATAATATCATACTAAGGTATGTGTCCTAAAAATGTATAAATAATATCATACTATAGTATGTGTCCTAAAAATGTATAAATAATATCATACTTTAGTATGTGTCCAAAAAATGTAAAAATAATATCACACTATAGTATGTGTCCTCAAAATTTATAAATGATATCATACTATAGTATGTGTCCTAAAAATGTATAAATAATATCATACTAAGGTATGTGTCCTAAAAATGTATAAATAATATCATACTAAGGTATGTGTCCTAAAAATGTATAAATAATATCATACTATATTATGTGTCCAAAAAATGTGTAAAAAAATCATACTTTAGTATGTGTCCAAAAAATGTAAAAATGATATCATACTATAGAATGTGTCCTAAAAATGTATAAATTATTTAATACTATAGTATGTGTCCTAAAAATGTAAAAATAATTGCATACTATAGTATGTGTCCTAAAAATGTATAAATAATATCATACTACAGTATGTGTCCTAAAAATGTATAAATAATATCATACTAAGGTATGTGTCCTAAAAATGTATAAATAATATCATACTAAGGTATGTGTCCTAAAAATGTATAAATAATATCATACTAAGGTATGTGTCCTAAAAATGTATAAATAATATCATACTTTAGTATGTGTCCAAAAAATGTAAAAATAATATCATACTATAGTATGTGTCCTCAAAATTTATAAATGATATCATACTATAGTATGTGTCCTAAAAAATGTAAAAATAATTGCATACTATAGTATGTGTCCTAAAAATGTATAAATAATGTCATACTACAGTATGTGTCCTAAAAACGTATAAATGATATCATACTAAGGCATGTGTCCTAAAAATGTATAAATAATATCATACTTTAGTATGTGTTCAAAAAATGTAAAAATAATATCATACTATAGTATGTGTCCTAAAAATGTATAAATAATATCATACCAATGTATGTGTCTTAAAAAATGTAAAAATAATTGCATACTATAGTATTTGTCCTAAACATGTATAAATAATATAATACTAAGGTTTGTGTCCTAAAAATGTATAAATAATATCATACTAAGGTATGTGTCCTAAAAATTTATAAATAATATCATACTATATTATGTGTCCAAAAATGTATAAATAATATCATACTTTAGTATGTGTCCAAAAAATGTAAAAATGATATCATACTATAGTATGTGTCCTAAAAATGTATAAATTATTTAATACTATAGTATGTGTCCTAAAAATGTAAAAATAATTGCATACTATAGTATGTGTCCTAAAAATGTATAAATAATATCATACTACAGTATGTGTCCTAAAAATGTATAAATATTATCATACTAAGGGTTTGTGTCCTAAAAATGTATAAATAATATCATACTATAGTATGTGTCCTAAAAAATGTTAAGAAAAATTGCATACTATACTATGTGTCCTAAAAATGTATAAATAATATCATACTAAGGTATGTGTCCTAAAAATGTATAAATAATATCATACTAAGGTATGTGTCCTAAAAATGTATAAATAATATCATACTATAGTATGTGTCCTAAAAATGTATAAATAATATCATACTTTAGTATGTGTCCAAAAAATGTAAAAATAATATCATACTATAGTATGTGTCCTCAAAATTTTTAAATTATATCATACTATAGTATGTGTCCTAAAAAATGTAAAAATAATTGCATACTATAGTATGTGTCCTAAAAATGTATAAATAATGTCAAACTACAGTATGTGTCCTAAAAATGTATAAATAATATCATACTAAGATGTGTGTCCAAAAAATGTAAAAATAATATCATACTATAGTATGTGTCCTAAAAATGTATAAATAATATAATACTTTAGTATGTGTCCAAAAAATGTAAAAATAATATCATACTATAGTATGTGTCCTAAAAATGTATAAATAATAACATACTATAGTATTTGTCTTAAAAAATGTAAAAATAATTGCAAACTATAGTATGTGTCCTAAACATGTATAAATAATATAATACTAAGGTTTGTGTCCTAAAAATGTATAAATAATATCATACTATATTATGTGTCCTAAAAATGTATAAATAATATCATACTTTAGTATGTGTCCAAAAAATGTAAAAATGATATCATACTATAGTATGTGTCCTAAAAATGTATAAATTATTTAATACTATAGTATGTGTCCTAAAAATGTAAAAATAATTGCATACTATAGTATGTGTCCTAAAAATGTATAAATAATATCATACTACAGTATGTGTCCTAAAAATGTATTAATAATATCATACTAAGGTATGTGTCCTAAAAATGTATAAATAATATCATACTTTAGTATGTGTCCAAAAAATGTAAAAATAATATCATACTATAGTATATGTCCTAAAAATGTATAAATAATATCATATTATAGTATGCGTCCTAAAAAATGTTAAAAAAAATTGCATACTATACTATGTGTCCTAAAAATGTATAAATAATATCATACTAAGGTATGTGTCCTAAAAATGTATAAATAATATCATACTAAGGTATGTGTCCTAAAAATGTATAAATAATATCATACTTTAGTATGTGTCCAAAAAATGTAAAAATGATATCATACTATAGTATGTGTCCTAAAAATGTATAAATTATTTAATACTATAGTATGTGTCCTAAAAATGTAAAAATAATTGCATACTATAGTATGTGTCCTAAAAAATGTATAAATAATATCATACTACAGTATGTGTCCTAAAAATGTATAAATAATATCATACTAAGGTATGTGTCCTAAAAATGTATAAATAATATCATACTAAGGTATGTGTTCTAAAAATGTATAAATAATATCTTACTGTAGTATGTGTCCAAAAAATGTAAAAATAATATCATACTATAGTATGTGTCCTAAAAATGTATAAATTATTTAATACTATAGTATGTGTCCTAAAAATGTAAAAATAATTGCATACTATAGTGTCCTAAAAATGTATAAATAATGTCAGACTACAGTATGTGTCCTAAAAATGTATAAATAATATCATACTAAGGTATGTGTCCTAAAAATGTATAAATAATATCATAATTTTGTATGTGTCCAAAAAATGTAAAAATAATATATACTATAGTATGTGTCCTAAAAATGTATAAATAATATCATACTATAGTATGTGTCCTAAAAAATGTTAAAAAAATTGCATACTATACTATGTGTCCTAAAAATGTATAAATAATATCATACTAAGGTATGTGTCCTAAAAATGTATAAATAATATCATTCTAAGGTATGTGTCCTAAAAATGTATAAATAATATCATACTATAGTATGTGTCCAAAAAATGTAAAAATGATATCATACTATAGTATGTGTCCTAAAAATGTATAAATTATTTAATACTATAGTATGTGTCCTAAAAATGTAAAAATAATTGCATACTATAGTATGTGTCCTAAAAATGTATAAATAATATCATACTACAGTATGTGTCCTAAAAATGTATTAATAATATCATACTAAGGTATGTGTCCTAAAAATGTATAAATATCATCATACTTTAGTATGTGTCCAAAAAATGTAAAAATAATATCATACTATAGTATGTGTCCTAAAAATGTATAAATAATATCATATTATAGTATGCGTCCTAAAAAATGTTTAAAAAAATTGCATACTATACTATGTGTCCTAAAAATGTATAAATAATATCATACTAAGGTATGTGTCCTAAAAATGTATAAATAATATCATACTAAGGTATGTGTCCTAAAAATGTATAAATAATATCATACTATAGTATGTGTCCAAAAAATGTAAAAATAATATCATACTATAGTATGTGTCCTAAAAATGTATAAATTATTTAATACTATAGTATGTGTCCTAAAAATGTAAAAATAATTGCATACTATAGTATGTGTCCTAAGAATGTATAAATAATATCATACTACAGTATGTGTCCTAAAAATGTATAAATAATATCATACTAAGGTATGTGTCCTAAAAATCTTTAAATAATATCATACTTTAGTATGTGTCCAAAAATGTAAAAATAATATATACTATAGTATGTGTCCTAAAAATGTATAAATAATATCATACTATAGTATGTGTCCTAAAAATTGTTTAAAAAATTGCATACTATACTATGTGTCCTAAAAATGTATAAATAATATCATACTTTAGTATGTGTCCAAAAAATGTAAAAATAATATCATACTATAGTATGTGTCCTAAAAATGTATAAATAATGTCATACTTTAGTATGTGTCCAAAAAATGTAAAAATAATATCATACTATAGTATGTGTCCTCAAAATTTATAAATAATATCATACTATAGTATGTGTCCTAAAAAATGTAAAAATAATTGCATACTATAGTATGTGTCCTAAAAATGTATAAATAATGTCATACTACAGTATGTGTCCTAAAATGTATAAATAATATCATACTAAGGTATGTGTCCTAAAAATGTATAAATAATATCATACTTTAGTATGTGTCCAAAAAATGTAAAAATAATATCAAACTATAGTATGTGTCCTAAAAATGTATAAATAATATCATACCAATGTATGTGTCTTAAAAAATGTAAAAATAATTGCATACTATAGTATTTGTCCTAAACATGTATGAATAATATAATACTAAGGTTTGTGTCCTAAAAATGTATAAATAATATCATACTAAGGTATGTGTCCTAAAAATGTATAAATAATATCATACTATATTATGTGTCCAAAAAATGTATAAAAAAATCATACTTTAGTATGTGTCCAAAAAATGTAAAAATGATATCATACTATAGTATGTGTCCTAAAAATGTATAAATTATTTAATACTATAGTATGTGTCCTAAAAATGTAAAAATAATTGCATACTATAGTATGTGTCCTAAAAATGTATAAATAATATCATACTACAGTATGTGTCCTAAAAATGTATAAATAATATCATACTAAGGTATGTGTCCTAAAAATGTATAAATAATATCATACTAAGGTATGTGTCCTAAAAATGTATAAATAATATCATACTAAGGTATTTGTCCTAAAAATGTATAAATAATATCACACTATAGTATGTGTACTAAAAATGTATAAATAATATCATACTTTAGTATGTGTCCAAAAAATGTAAAAATAATATCATACTATAGTAGGTGTCCTAAAAATGTATAAATAATGTCATACTTTAGTATGTGTCCAAAAAATGTAAAAATAATATCATACTATAGTATGTGTCCTCAAAATTTATAAATAATATCATACTATAGTATGTGTCCTAAAAAATGTAAAAATAATTGCATACTATAGTATGTGTCCTAAAAATGTAGAAATAATGTCATACTACAGTATGTGTCCTAAAAATGTATAAATAATATCATACTAAGGAATGTGTCCTAAAAATGTATAAATAATATCATACTTTAGTATGTGTCCAAAAAATGTAAAAATGATATCATACTATAGTATGTGTCCTAAAAATGTATAAATTATTTAATACTATAGTATGTGTCCTAAAAAATGTATAAATAATATCATACTACAGTATGTGTCCTAAAAATGTATAAATAATATCATACTAAGGTATGTGTCCTAAAAATCTTTAAATAATATCATACTTTAGTATGTGTCCAAAAATATAAAAATAATATATACTATAGTATGTGTCCTAAAAATGTTTAAAAAATTGCATACTATACTATGTGTCCTAAAAATGTATAAATAATATCATACTAAGGTATGTGTCCTAAAAATGTATAAATAATATCATACTAAGGTATTTGTCCTAAAAATGTATAAATAATATCACACTATAGTATGTGTACTAAAAATGTATAAATAATATCATACTTTAGTATGTGTCCAAAAAATGTAAAAATAATATCATACTATAGTATGTGTCCTAAAAATGTATAAATAATGTCATACTTTAGTATGTGTCCAAAAAATGTAAAAATAATATCATACTATAGTATGTGTCCTCAAAATTTATAAATAATATCATACTATAGTATGTGTCCTAAAAAATGTAAAAATAATTGCATACTATAGTATGTGTCCTAAAAATGTAGAAATAATGTCATACTACAGTATGTGTCCTAAAAATGTATAAATAATATCATACTAAGGAATGTGTCCTAAAAATGTATAAATAATATCATACTTTAGTATGTGTCCAAAAAATGTAAAAATGATATCATACTATAGTATGTGTCCTAAAAATGTATAAATTATTTAATACTATAGTATGTGTCCTAAAAATGTAAAAATAATTGCATACTATAGTATGTGTCCTAAAAAATGTATAAATAATATCATACTACAGTATGTGTCCTAAAAATGTATAAATAATATCATACTAATGTATGTGTCCTAAAAATGTATAAATAATATCATACTATAGTATGTGTCCTAAAAATGTAAAAAAAAATTGCATACTATACTATGTGTCCTAAAAATGTATAAATAATATCATACTAAGGTATGTGTCCTAAAAATGTATAAATAATATCATACTAAGGTATGTGTTCTAAAAATGTATAAATAATATCATACTATAGTATGTGTCCAAAAAATGTAAAAATAATATCATACTATAGTATGTGTCCTAAAAATGTATAAATTATTTAATACTATAGTATGTGTCCTAAAAATGTAAAAATAATTGCATACTATAGTGTCCTAAAAATGTATAAATAATGTCAGACTACAGTATGTGTCCTAAAAATGTATAAATAATATCATACTAAGGTATGTGTCCTAAAAATGTATAAATAATATCATAATTTTGTATGTGTCCAAAAAATGTAAAAATAATATATACTATAGTATGTGTCCTAAAAATGTATAAATAATATCATACTATAGTATGTGTCCTAAAAAATGTTAAAAAAATTGCATACTATACTATGTGTCCTAAAAACGTATAAATAATATCATACTAAGGTATGTGTCCTAAAAATGTATAAATAATATCATTCTAAGGTATGTGTCCTAAAAATGTATAAATAATATCATACTATAGTATGTGTCCAAAAAATGTAAAAATGATATCATACTATAGTATGTGTCCTAAAAATGTATAAATTATTTAATACTATAGTATGTGTCCTAAAAATGTAAAAATAATTGCATACTATAGTATGTGTCCTAAAAATGTATAAATAATATCATACTACAGTATGTGTCCTAAAAATGTATTAATAATATCATACTAAGGTATGTGTCCTAAAAATGTATAAATATCATCATACTTTAGTATGTGTCCAAAAAATGTAAAAATAATATCATACTATAGTATGTGTCCTAAAAATGTATAAATAATATCATATTATAGTATGCGTCCTAAAAAATGTTTAAAAAAATTGCATACTATACTATGTGTCCTAAAAATGTATAAATAATATCATACTAAGGTATGTGTCCTAAAAATGTATAAATAATATCATACTAAGGTATGTGTCCTAAAAATGTATAAATAATATCATACTATAGTATGTGTCCAAAAAATGTAAAAATAATATCATACTATAGTATGTGTCCTAAAAATGTATAAATTATTTAATACTATAGTATGTGTCCTAAAAATGTAAAAATAATTGCATACTATAGTATGTGTCCTAAAAATGTATAAATAATATCATACTACAGTATGTGTCCTAAAAATGTATAAATAATATCATACTAAGGTATGTGTCCTAAAAATCTTTAAATAATATCATACTTTAGTATGTGTCCAAAAATGTAAAAATAATATATACTATAGTATGTGTCCTAAAAATGTTTAAAAAATTGCATACTATACTATGTGTCCTAAAAATGTATAAATAATATCATACTAAGGTATGTGTCCTAAAAATGTATAAATAATATCATACTAAGGTATGTGTCCTAAAAATGTATAAATAATATCACACTATAGAATGTGTACTAAAAATGTATAAATAATATCATACTTTAGTATGTGTCCAAAAAATGTAAAAATAATATCATACTATAGTATGTGTCCTAAAAATGTATAAATAATGTCATACTTTAGTATGTGTCCAAAAAATGTAAAAATAATATCATACTATAGTATGTGTCCTCAAAATTTATAAATAATATCATACTATAGTATGTGTCCTAAAAAATGTAAAAATAATTGCATACTATAGTATGTGTCCTAAAAATGTAGAAATAATGTCATACTACAGTATGTGTCCTAAAAATGTATAAATAATATCATACTAAGGAATGTGTCCTAAAAATGTATAAATAATATCATACTTTAGTATGTGTCCAAAAATGTAAAAATGATATCATACTATAGTATGTGTCCTAAAAATGTATAAATTATTTAATACTATAGTATGTGTCCTAAAAATGTAAAAATAATTGCATACTATAGTATGTGTCCTAAAAAATGTATAAATAATATCATACTACAGTATGTGTCCTAAAAATGTATAAATAATATCATACTAATGTATGTGTCCTAAAAATGTATAAATAATATCATACTATAGTATGTGTCCTAAAAATGTAAAAAAAAATTGCATACTATACTATGTGTCCTAAAAATGTATAAATAATATCATACTAAGGTATGTGTCCTAAAAATGTATAAATAATATCATACTAAGGTATGTGTTCTAAAAATGTATAAATAATATCATACTATAGTATGTGTCCAAAAAATGTAAAAATAATATCATACTATAGTATGTGTCCTAAAAATGTATAAATTATTTAATACTATAGTATGTGTCCTAAAAATGTAAAAATAATTGCATACTATAGTGTCCTAAAAATGTATAAATAATGTCAGACTACAGTATGTGTCCTAAAAATTTATAAATAATATCATACTAAGGTATGTGTCCTAAAAATGTATAAATAATATCATAATTTTGTATGTGTCCAAAAAATGTAAAAATAATATATACTATAGTATGTGTCCTAAAAATGTATAAATAATATCATACTATAGTATGTGTCCTAAAAAATGTTTAAAAAATTGCATACTATACTATGTGTCCTAAAAATGTATAAATAATATCATACTAAGGTATGTGTCCTAAAAATGTATAAATAATATCATTCTAAGGTATGTGTCCTAAAAATGTATAAATAATATCATACTATAGTATGTGTCCAAAAAATGTAAAAATGATATCATACTATAGTATGTGTCCTAAAAATGTATAAATTATTTAATACTATAGTATGTGTCCTAAAAATGTAAAAATAATTGCATACTATAGTATGTGTCCTAAAAATGTATAAATAATATCATACTACAGTATGTGTCCTAAAAATGTATTAATAATATCATACTAAGGTATGTGTCCTAAAAATGTATAAATAATATCATACTTTAGTATGTGTCCAAAAAATGTAAAAATAATATCATACTATAGTATGTGTCCTAAAAATGTATAAATAATATCATATTATAGTATGTGTCCTAAAAAATGTTAAAAAATTGCATACTATACTATGTGTCCTAAAAATGTATAAATAATATCATACTAAGGTATGTGTCCTAAAAAAGTATAAATAATATCATACTAAGGTATGTGTCCTAAAAATGTATAAATAATATCATACTATAGTATGTGTCCAAAAAATGTAAAAATAATATCATACTATAGTATGTGTCCTAAAAATGTATAAATTATTTAATACTATAGTATGTGTCCTAAAAATGTATAAATAATATCATACTACAGTATGTGTCCTAAAAATGTATAAATAATATCATACTAAGTTATGTGTCCTAAAAATGTATAAATAATATCATACTTTAGTATGTGTCCAAAAAATGTAAAAATAATATATACTATAGTATGTGTCCTAAAAATGTATAAATAATATCATACTATAGTATGTGTCCTAAAAATTGTTTAAAAAATTGCATACTATACTATGTGTCCTAAAAATGTATAAATAATATCATACTTTAGTATGTGTCCAAAAAATGTAAAAATAATATCATACTATAGTATGTGTCCTAAAAATGTATAAATAATGTCATACTTTAGTATGTGTCCAAAAAATGTAAAAATAATATCATACTATAGTATGTGTCCTCAAAATTTATAAATAATATCATACTATAGTATGTGTCCTAAAAAATGTAAAAATAATTGCATACTATAGTATGTGTCCTAAAAATGTATAAATAATGTCATACTACAGTATGTGTCCTAAAATGTATAAATAATATCATACTAAGGTATGTGTCCTAAAAATGTATAAATAATATCATACTTTAGTATGTGTCCAAAAAATGTAAAAATAATATCAAACTATAGTATGTGTCCTAAAAATGTATAAATAATATCATACCAATGTATGTGTCTTAAAAAATGTAAAAATAATTGCATACTATAGTATTTGTCCTAAACATGTATGAATAATATAATACTAAGGTTTGTGTCCTAAAAATGTATAAATAATATCATACTAAGGTATGTGTCCTAAAAATGTATAAATAATATCATACTATATTATGTGTCCAAAAAATGTATAAAAAAATCATACTTTAGTATGTGTCCAAAAAATGTAAAAATGATATCATACTATAGTATGTGTCCTAAAAATGTATAAATTATTTAATACTATAGTATGTGTCCTAAAAATGTAAAAATAATTGCATACTATAGTATGTGTCCTAAAAATGTATAAATAATATCATACTACAGTATGTGTCCTAAAAATGTATAAATAATATCATACTAAGGTATGTGTCCTAAAAATGTATAAATAATATCATACTAAGGTATGTGTCCTAAAAATGTATAAATAATATCATACTAAGGTATTTGTCCTAAAAATGTATAAATAATATCACACTATAGTATGTGTACTAAAAATGTATAAATAATATCATACTTTAGTATGTGTCCAAAAAATGTAAAAATAATATCATACTATAGTATGTGTCCTAAAAATGTATAAATAATGTCATACTTTAGTATGTGTCCAAAAAATGTAAAAATAATATCATACTATAGTATGTGTCCTCAAAATTTATAAATAATATCATACTATAGTATGTGTCCTAAAAAATGTAAAAATAATTGCATACTATAGTATGTGTCCTAAAAATGTAGAAATAATGTCATACTACAGTATGTGTCCTAAAAATGTATAAATAATATCATACTAAGGAATGTGTCCTAAAAATGTATAAATAATATCATACTTTAGTATGTGTCCAAAAAATGTAAAAATGATATCATACTATAGTATGTGTCCTAAAAATGTATAAATTATTTAATACTATAGTATGTGTCCTAAAAAATGTATAAATAATATCATACTACAGTATGTGTCCTAAAAATGTATAAATAATATCATACTAATGTATGTGTCCTAAAAATGTATAAATAATATCATACTATAGTATGTGTCCTAAAAATGTAAAAAAAAATTGCATACTATACTATGTGTCCTAAAAATGTATAAATAATATCATACTAAGGTATGTGTCCTAAAAATGTATAAATAATATCATACTAAGGTATGTGTTCTAAAAATGTATAAATAATATCATACTATAGTATGTGTCCAAAAAATGTAAAAATAATATCATACTATAGTATGTGTCCTAAAAATGTATAAATTATTTAATACTATAGTATGTGTCCTAAAAATGTAAAAATAATTGCATACTATAGTGTCCTAAAAATGTATAAATAATGTCAGACTACAGTATGTGTCCTAAAAATGTATAAATAATATCATACTAAGGTATGTGTCCTAAAAATGTATAAATAATATCATAATTTTGTATGTGTCCAAAAAATGTAAAAATAATATATACTATAGTATGTGTCCTAAAAATGTATAAATAATATCATACTATAGTATGTGTCCTAAAAAATGTTAAAAAAATTGCATACTATACTATGTGTCCTAAAAATGTATAAATAATATCATACTAAGGTATGTGTCCTAAAAATGTATAAATAATATCATTCTAAGGTATGTGTCCTAAAAATGTATAAATAATATCATACTATAGTATGTGTCCAAAAAATGTAAAAATGGTATCATACTATAGTATGTGTCCTAAAAATGTATAAATTATTTAATACTATAGTATGTGTCCTAAAAATGTAAAAATAATTGCATACTATAGTATGTGTCCTAAAAATGTATAAATAATATCATACTACAGTATGTGTCCTAAAAATGTATTAATAATATCATACTAAGGTATGTGTCCTAAAAATGTATAAATATCATCATACTTTAGTATGTGTCCAAAAAATGTGAAAATAATATCATACTATAGTATGTGTCCTAAAAATGTATAAATAATATCATATTATAGTATGCGTCCTAAAAAATGTTTAAAAAAATTGCATACTATACTATGTGTCCTAAAAATGTATAAATAATATCATACTAAGGTATGTGTCCTAAAAATGTATAAATAATATCATACTAAGGTATGTGTCCTAAAAATGTATAAATAATATCATACTATAGTATGTGTCCAAAAAATGTAAAAATAATATCATACTATAGTATGTGTCCTAAAAATGTATAAATTATTTAATACTATAGTATGTGTCCTAAAAATGTAAAAATAATTGCATACTATAGTATGTGTCCTAAAAATGTATAAATAATATCATACTACAGTATGTGTCCTAAAAATGTATAAATAATATCATACTAAGGTATGTGTCCTAAAAATCTTTAAATAATATCATACTTTAGTATGTGTCCAAAAATGTAAAAATAATATATACTATAGTATGTGTCCTAAAAATGTTTAAAAAATTGCATACTATACTATGTGTCCTAAAAATGTATAAATAATATCATACTAAGGTATGTGTCCTAAAAATGTATAAATAATATCATACTAAGGTATGTGTCCTAAAAATGTATAAATAATATCACACTATAGTATGTGTACTAAAAATGTATAAATAATATCATACTTTAGTATGTGTCCAAAAAATGTAAAAATAATATCATACTATAGTATGTGTCCTAAAAATGTATAAATAATGTCATACTTTAGTATGTGTCCAAAAAATGTAAAAATAATATCATACTATAGTATGTGTCCTCAAAATTTATAAATAATATCATACTATAGTATGTGTCCTAAAAAATGTAAAAATAATTGCATACTATAGTATGTGTCCTAAAAATGTAGAAATAATGTCATACTACAGTATGTGTCCTAAAAATGTATAAATAATATCATACTAAGGAATGTGTCCTAAAAATGTATAAATAATATCATACTTTAGTATGTGTCCAAAAAATGTAAAAATGATATCATACTATAGTATGTGTCCTAAAAATGTATAAATTATTTAATACTATAGTATGTGTCCTAAAAATGTAAAAATAATTGCATACTATAGTATGTGTCCTAAAAAATGTATAAATAATATCATACTACAGTATGTGTCCTAAAAATGTATAAATAATATCATACTAATGTATGTGTCCTAAAAATGTATAAATAATATCATACTATAGTATGTGTCCTAAAAATGTAAAAAAAAATTGCATACTATACTATGTGTCCTAAAAATGTATAAATAATATCATACTAAGGTATGTGTCCTAAAAATGTATAAATAATATCATACTAAGGTATGTGTTCTAAAAATGTATAAATAATATCATACTATAGTATGTGTCCAAAAAATGTAAAAATAATATCATACTATAGTATGTGTCCTAAAAATGTATAAATTATTTAATACTATAGTATGTGTCCTAAAAATGTAAAAATAATTGCATACTATAGTGTCCTAAAAATGTATAAATAATGTCAGACTACAGTATGTGTCCTAAAAATGTATAAATAATATCATACTAAGGTATGTGTCCTAAAAATGTATAAATAATATCATAATTTTGTATGTGTCCAAAAAATGTAAAAATAATATATACTATAGTATGTGTCCTAAAAATGTATAAATAATATCATACTATAGTATGTGTCCTAAAAAATGTTTAAAAAATTGCATACTATACTATGTGTCCTAAAAATGTATAAATAATATCATACTAAGGTATGTGTCCTAAAAATGTATAAATAATATCATTCTAAGGTATGTGTCCTAAAAATGTATAAATAATATCATACTATAGTATGTGTCCAAAAAATGTAAAAATGATTTCATACTATAGTATGTGTCCTAAAAATGTATAAATTATTTAATACTATAGTATGTGTCCTAAAAATGTAAAAATAATTGCATACTATAGTATGTGTCCTAAAAATGTATAAATAATATCATACTACAGTATGTGTCCTAAAAATGTATTAATAATATCATACTAAGGTATGTGTCCTAAAAATGTATAAATAATATCATACTTTAGTATGTGTCCAAAAAATGTAAAAATAATATCATACTATAGTATGTGTCCTAAAAATGTATAAATAATATCATATTATAGTATGTGTCCTAAAAAATGTTAAAAAATTGCATACTATACTATGTGTCCTAAAAATGTATAAATAATATCATACTAAGGTATGTGTCCTAAAAATGTATAAATAATATCATACTATAGTATGTGTCCAAAAAATGTAAAAATAATATCATACTATAGTATGTGTCCTAAAAATGTATAAATTATTTAATACTATAGTATGTGTCCTAAAAATGTATAAATAATATCATACTACAGTATGTGTCCTAAAAATGTATAAATAATATCATACTAAGGTATGTGTCCTAAAAATGTATAAATAATATCATACTTTAGTATGTGTCCAAAAAATGTAAAAATAATATATACTATAGTATGTGTCCTAAAAATGTATAAATAATATCATACTATAGTATGTGTCCTAAAAATTTTTTAAAAAATTGCATACTATACTATGTGTCCTAAAAATGTATAAATAATATCATACTTTAGTATGTGTCCAAAAAATGTAAAAATAATATCATACTATAGTATGTGTCCTAAAAATGTATAAATAATGTCATACTTTAGTGTGTGTCCAAAAAATGTAAAAATAATATCATACTATAGTATGTGTCCTCAAAATTTATAAATAATATCATACTATAGTATGTGTCCTAAAAAATGTAAAAATAATTGCATACTATAGTATGTGTCCTAAAAATGTATAAATAATGTCATACTACAGTATGTGTCCTAAAATGTATAAATAATATCATACTAAGGTATGTGTCCTAAAAATGTATAAATAATATCATACTTTAGTATGTGTCCAAAAAATGTAAAAATAATATCAAACTATAGTATGTGTCCTAAAAATGTATAAATAATATCATACCAATGTATGTGTCTTAAAAAATGTAAAAATAATTGCATACTATAGTATTTGTCCTAAACATGTATGAATAATATAATACTAAGGTTTGTGTCCTAAAAATGTATAAATAATATCATACTAAGGTATGTGTCCTAAAAATGTATAAATAATATCATACTATATTATGTGTCCAAAAAATGTATAAAAAAAATCATACTTTAGTATGTGTCCAAAAAATGTAAAAATGATATCATACTATAGTATGTGTCCTAAAAATGTATAAATTATTTAATACTATAGTATGTGTCCTAAAAATGTAAAAATAATTGCATACTATAGTATGTGTCCTAAAAATGTATAAATAATATCATACTACAGTATGTGTCCTAAAAATGTATAAATAATATCATACTAAGGTATGTGTCCTAAAAATGTATAAATAATATCATACTATAGTATGTGTCCTAAAAAATGTAAAAAAAATTGCAAACTATACTATGTGTCCTAAAAATGTATAAATAATATCATACTAAGGTATGTGTCCTAAAAATGTATAAATAATATCATACTAAGGTATGTGTCCTAAAAATGTATAAATAATATCATACTATAGTATGTGTCCTAAAAATGTATAAATAATATCATACTTTAGTATGTGTCCAAAAAATGTAAAAATAATATCACACTATAGTATGTGTCCTCAAAATTTATAAATGATATCATACTATAGTATGTGTCCTAAAAAATGTAAAAATAATTGCATACTATAGTATTAGTCCTAAAAATGTATAAATAATGTCATACTACAGTATGTGTCCTAAAAACGTATAAATAATATCATACTAAGGCATGTGTCCTAAAAATGTATAAATAATATCATACTTTAGTATGTGTCCAAAAAATGTAAAAATAATATCATACTATAGTATGTGTCCTAAAAATGTATAAATAATATCATACCAATGTATGTGTCTTAAAAAATGTAAAAATAATTGCATACTATAGTATTTGTCCTAAACATGTATAAATAATATAATACTAAGGTTTGTGTCCTAAAAATGTATAAATAATATCATACAAAGGTATGTGTCCTAAAAATGTATAAATAATATCATACTATATTATGTGTCCAAAAAATATATAAAAAAATCATACTTTAGTATGTGTCCAAAAAATGTAAAAATGATATCATACTATAGAATGTGTCCTAAAAATGTATAAATTATTTAATACTATAGTATGTGTCCTAAAAATGTAAAAATAATTGCATACTATAGTATGTGTCCTAAAAAATGTATAAATAATATCATACTACAGTATGTGTCCTAAAAATGTATAAATATTATCATACTAAGGTATGTGTCCTAAAAATGTATAAATAATATCATACTATAGTATGTGTCCTAAAAATGTTAAAAAAATTGCATACTATACTATGTGTCCTAAAAATGTATAAATAATATCATACTAAGGTATGTGTCCTAAAAATGTATAAATAATATCATACTAAGGTATGTGTCCTAAAAATGTATAAATAATATCATACTATAGTATGTGTCCTAAAAATGTATAAATAATATCATACTTTAGTATGTGTCCAAAAAATGTAAAAATAATATCATACTATAGTATGTGTCCTCAAAATTTTTAAATTATATCATACTATAGTATGTGTCCTAAAAAATGTAAAAATAATTGCATACTATAGTATGTGTCCTAAAAATGTATAAATAATGTCAAACTACAGTATGTGTCCTAAAAATGTATAAATAATATCATACTAAGATGTGTGTCCAAAAAATGTAAAAATAATATCATATTATAGTATGTGTCCTAAAAATGTATAAATAATATCATACTTTAGTATGTGTCCAAAAAATGTAAAAATAATATCATACTATAGTATGTGTCCTAAAAATGTATAAATAATAACATACTATAGTATTTGTCTTAAAAAATGTAAAAATAATTGCAAACTATAGTATGTGTCCTAAACATGTATAAATAATATAATACTAAGGTTTGTGTCCTAAAAATGTATAAATAATATCACACTATATTATGTGTCCTAAAAATGTATAAATAATATCATACTTTAGTATGTGTCCAAAAAATGTAAAAATGATATCATACTATAGTATGTGTCCTAAAAATGTATAAATTATTTAATACTATAGTATGTGTCCTAAAAATGTAAAAATAATTGCATACTATAGTATGTGTCCTAAAAATGTATAAATAATATCATACTACAGTATGTGTCCTAAAAATGTATTAATAATATCATACTAAGGTATGTGTCCTAAAAATGTATAAATAATATCATACTTTAGTATGTGTCCAAAAAAATGTAAAAATAATATCATACTATAGTATGTGTCCTAAAAATGTATAAATAATATCATATTATAGTATGCGTCCTAAAAAATGTTAAAAAAAATTGCATACTATACTATGTGTCCTAAAAATGTATAAATAATATCATACTAAGGTATGTGTCCTAAAAATGTATAAATAATATCATACTAAGGTATGTGTCCTAAAAATGTATAAATAATATCATACTATAGTATGTGTCCAAAAAATGTAAAAATAATATCATACTATAGTATGTGTCCTAAAAATGTATAAATTATTTAATACTATAGTATGTGTCCTAAAAATGTAAAAATAATTGCATACTATAGTATGTGTCCTAAAAATGTATAAATAATATCATACTACAGTATGTGTCCTAAAAATGTATAAATAATATCATACTAAGGTATGTGTCCTAAAAATCTTTAAATAATATCATACTTTAGTATGTGTCCAAAAATGTAAAAATAATATATACTATAGTATGTGTCCTAAAAATGTTTAAAAAATTGCATACTATACTATGTGTCCTAAAAATGTATAAATAATATCATACTAAGGTATGTGTCCTAAAAATGTATAAATAATATCATACTAAGGTATGTGTGTAAAAATGTATAAATACTATCACACTATAGTATGTGTACTAAAAATGTATAAATAATATCATACTTTAGTATGTGTCCAAAAAATGTAAAAATAATTTCATACTATAGTATGTGTCCTAAAAATGTATAAATAATGTCATACTTTAGTATGTGTCCAAAAAATGTAAAAATAATATCATACTATAGTATGTGTCCTCAAAATTTATAAATAATATCATACTATAGTATGTGTCCTAAAAAATGTAAAAATAATTGCATACTATAGTATGTGTCCTAAAAATGTAGAAATAATGTCATACTACAGTATGTGTCCTAAAAATGTATAAATAATATCATACTAAGGTATGTGTCCTAAAAATGTATAAATAATATCATACTTTAGTATGTGTCCAAAAAATTTAAAAATGATATCATACTATAGTATGTGTCCTTAAAATGTATAAATTATTTAATACTATAGTATGTGTCCTAAAAATGTAAAAATAATTGCATACTATAGTATGTGTCCTAAAAAATGTATAAATAATATCATACTACAGTATGTGTCCTTAAAATGTATAAATAATATCATACTAATGTATGTGTCCTAAAAATGTAAAAAAAAATTGCATACTATACTATGTGTCCTAAAAATGTATAAATAATATCATACTAAGGTATGTGTCCTAAAAATGTATAAATAATATCATACTAAGGTATGTGTTCTAAAAATGTATAAATAATATCATACTATAGTATGTGTCCAAAAAATGTAAAAATAATATCATACTATAGTATGTGTCCTAAAAATGTATAAATTATTTAATACTATAGTATGTGTCCTAAAAATGTAAAAATAATTGCATACTATAGTATGTGTCCTAAAAATGTATAAATAATGTCAGACTACAGTATGTGTCCTAAAAATGTATAAATAATATCATACTAAGGTATGTGTCCTAAAAATGTATAAATAATATCATAATTTTGTATGTGTCCAAAAAATGTAAAAATAATATATACTATAGTATGTGTCCTAAAAATGTATAAATAATATCATACTATAGTATGTGTCCTAAAAAATGTTTAAAAAATTGCATACTATACTATGTGTCCTAAAAATGTATAAATAATATCATACTAAGGTATGTGTCCTAAAAATGTATAAATAATATCATTCTAAGGTATGTGTCCTAAAAATGTATAAATAATATCATACTATAGTATGTGTCCAAAAAATGTAAAAATGATATCATACTATAGTATGTGTCCTAAAAATGTATAAATTATTTAATACTATAGTATGTGTCCTAAAAATGTAAAAATAATTGCATACTATAGTATGTGTCCTAAAAATGTATAAATAATATCATACTACAGTATGTGTCCTAAAAATGTATTAATAATATCATACTAAGGTATGTGTCCTAAAAATGTATAAATAATATCATACTTTAGTATGTGTCCAAAAAATGTAAAAATAATATCATACTATAGTATGTGTCCTAAAAATGTATAAATAATATCATATTATAGTATGCGTCCTAAAAAATGTTTAAAAAAATTGCATACTATACTATGTGTCCTAAAAATGTATAAATAATATCATACTAAGGTATGTGTCCTAAAAATGTATAAATAATATCATACTAAGGTATGTGTCCTAAAAATGTATAAATAATATCATACTATAGTATGTGTCCAAAAAATGTAAAAATAATATCATTCTATAGTATGTGTCCTAAAAATGTATAAATTATTTAATACTATAGTATGTGTCCTAAAAATGTAAAAATAATTGCATACTATAGTATGTGTCCTAAAAATGTATAAATAATATCATACTAAGGTATGTGTCCTAAAAATGTATAAATAATATCATACTAAGGTATGTGTCCTAAAAATGTATAAATAATATCACACTATAGTATGTGTACTAAAAATGTATAAATAATATCATACTTCAGTATGTGTCCAAAAAATGTAAAAATAATATCATACTATAGTATGTGTCCTAAAAATGTATAAATAATGTCATACTTTAGTATGTGTCCAAAAAATGTAAAAATAATATCATACTATAGTATGTGTCCTCAAAATTTATAAATAATATCATACTATAGTATGTGTCCTAAAAAATGTAAAAATAATATCATACTATAGTATGTGTCCTAAAATGTATAAATTATATCCTACTATAGTATGTGTCCTAAAAATGTATAAATAATATCATACTACAGTATGTGTCCTAAAAATGTATAAATAATATCATACTAAGGTATGTGTCCTAAAAATTTATAAATAATATCATACTATAGTATGTGTCCTTAAAATGTATAAATAATATCATACTTTAGTATGTGTCCAAAAAATGTAAAAATAATATCATACTATAGTATGTGTCCTAAAAGTGTATAAATAATATCATACTATAGTATGTGTCCTAAAAAATGTAAAAATAATTGCATACTACAGTATGTGTCCTAAAAATGTATAAATAATATCATACTAAGGTATGTGTCCTAAAAATGTATAAATAATATTATACTATGGTATGTGTCCTAAAAATGTATAAATAATATCATACTAAGGTATGTGTCCTAAAAATGTATAAATAATATCATACTGTAGTATGTGTCCAAAAAATGTAAAAATATATATCAAACTATACTATGTGTCCTAAAAATGTATAAATAATATCATAATATAGTATGTGTCCTAAAAATTGTAAAAATGATTGCATACTATAGTATTTGTCCTAAAAATGTATAAATAATATAATACTAAGATATGTGTCATAAAAATGTATAAATAATATCATACTAAGGTATGTGTCCTAAAAATGTATAAATAATATCATACTATATTATGTGTCTTAAAAATGTATAAATAATATCATACTTTAGTATGTGTCCTAAAAATGTATAAATAATATCATACTATAGTATGTGTCCTAAAAAATGTAAAAATAATGGCACACTATAGTATTTGTCCTAAAAATGTATAAATAATATAATACTAAGGTATGTGTCCTAAAAATGTATAAATAATATCATACTATATTATGTGTCCTAAAAATGTATAAATAATATCATACTTTAGTATGTGTCCAAAAAATGTAAAAATAATATCATACTATAGTATGTGTCCTAAAAATGTATAAATTATTTAATACTATAGTATGTGTCCTTAAAATGTAAAAATAATTGCATACTATAGTATGTGTCCTAAAAATGTATAAATAATATCATACTACAGTATGTGTCCTAAAAATGTATAAATAATATCATACTAAGGTATGTGTCCTAAAAATGTATAAATAATATCATACTATAGTATGTGTCCTCAAAATGTATAAATAATATCATACTTTATTATGTGTCCAAAAAATGTAAAAATAATATCATACTATAGTATGTGTCCTAAAAATGTATAAATAATATCATACTATAGTATGTGTCTTAAAAAATGTAAAAATAATTGCATACTAAAGTATGTGTCCTAAAAATGTATAAATAATATCATACTACAGTATGTGTCCTAAAAATGTATAAATAATATCATACTAAGGTATGTGTCCTAAAAATGTATAAATAATATTATACTATGGTATGTGTCCTAAAAATGTATAAATAATATCATACTAAGTTATGTGTCCTAAAAATGTATAAATAATATCATACTGTAGTATGTGTCCAAAAAATGTAAAAATAATATCAAACTATACTATGTGTCCTAAAAATGTATAAATAATATCATAATATAGTATGTGTCCTAAAAATTGTAAAAATGATTGCATACTATAGTATTTGTCCTAAAAATGTATAAATAATATAATACTAAGATATGTGTCATAAAAATGTATAAATAATATCATACTAAGGTATGTGTCCTAAAAATGTATAAATAATATCATACTATAGTATGTGTCCTAAAAATTGTAAAAATGATTGCATACTATAGTATTTGTCCTAAAAATGTATAAATAATATAATACTAAGATATGTGTCATAAAAATGTATAAATAATATCATACTAAGGTATGTGTCCTAAAAATGTATAAATAATATCATACTATATTATGTGTCTTAAAAATGTATAAATAATATCATACTTTAGTATGTGTCCTAAAAATGTATAAATAATATCATACTATAGTATGTGTCCTAAAAAATGTAAAAATAATGGCACACTATAGTATTTGTCCTAAAAATGTATAAATAATATAATACTAAGGTATGTGTCCTAAAAATGTATAAATAATATCATACTATATTATGTGTCCTAAAAATGTATAAATAATATCATACTTTAGTATGTGTCCAAAAAATGTAAAAATAATATCATACTATAGTATGTGTCCTAAAAATGTATAAATTATTTAATACTATAGTATGTGTCCTTAAAATGTAAAAATAATTGCATACTATAGTATGTGTCCTAAAAATGTATAAATAATATCATACTACAGTATGTGTCCTAAAAATGTATAAATAATATCATACTAAGGTATGTGTCCTAAAAATGTATAAATAATATCATACTAAGGTATGTGTCCTTAAAATGTATAAATAATATCATACTATAGTATGTGTCCTCAAAATGTATAAATAATATCATACTTTATTATGTGTCCAAAAAATGTAAAAATAATATCATACTATAGTATGTGTCCTAAAAATGTATAAATAATATCATACTATAGTATGTGTCCTAAAAAATGTAAAAATAATTGCATACTAAAGTATGTGTCCTAAAAATGTATAAATAATATCATACTACAGTATGTGTCCTAAAAATGTATAAATAATATCATACTAAGGTATGTGTCCTAAAAATGTATAAATAATATTATACTATGGTATGTGTCCTAAAGATGTATAAATAATATCATACTAAGTTATGTGTCCTAAAAATGTATAAATAATATCATACTGTAGTATGTGTCCAAAAAATGTAAAAATAATATCAAACTATACTATGTGTCCTAAAAATGTATAAATAATATCATAATATAGTATGTGTCCTAAAAATTGTAAAAATGATTGCATACTATAGTATTTGTCCTAAAAATGTATAAATAATATAATACTAAGATATGTGTCATAAAAATGTATAAATAATATCATACTAAGGTATGTGTCCTAAAAATGTATAAATAATATCATACTATAGTATGTGTCCTAAAAATGTATAAATAATATCATACTTTAGTATGTGTCCAAAAAATGTAAAAATAATATCATACTATAGTATGTGTCCTAAAATTTATAAATTATATCCTACTATAGTATGTGTCATAAAAATGTATAAATAATATCATACTACAGTATGTGTCCTAAAAATGTATAAATAATATCATACTAAGGTATGTGTCCTAAAAATTTATAAATAATATCATACTATATTATGTGTCCTAAAAATGTATAAATAATATCATACTTTAGTATGTGTCCAAAAAATGTAAAAATAATATCATACTATAGTATGTGTCCTAAAAATGTATAAATAATATCATACTAAAGTATGTGTCTTAAAAAATGTAAAAATAATTGCATACTATAGTACTTGTCCTAAACATGTATAAATAATATAATACTAAGGTATGTGTCCTAAAAATGTATAAATAATATCATACTAATGTATGTGTCCTAAAAATGTATAAATAATATCATACTATATTATGTGTCCTAAAAATGTATAAATAATATCATACTTTAGTATGTGTCCAAAAAATGTAAAAATAATATCATACTATAGTATGTGTCCTAAAAATGTATAAATTATTGCATACTTTAGTATGTGTCCAAAAAATGTAAAAATAATATCATACTATAGTATGTGTCCTCAAAATTTATAAATAATATCATACTATAGTATGTGTCCGAAAAAATGTAAAAATTATTGCATACTATAGTATGTGTCCTAAAAATGTATAAATAATATCATACTACTGTATGTGTCCTAAAAATGTATAAATAATATCATACTAAGGTATGTGTCCTAAAAATTTATAAATAATATCATACTATAGTATGTGTCCTCAAAAATGTAAAATTAATTGCATACTATAGTATTTGTCCTAAAAATGTATAAATAATATAATACTAAGATATGTGTCCTAAAAATGTATAAATAATATCATACTAAGGTATGTGTCCTAAAAATGTATAAATAATATCATACTATATTATGTGTCTTAAAAATGTATAAATAATATCATACTTTATTCTGTCCAAAAAATGTAAAAATAATATCATACAATAGTATGTGTCCTAAAAATGTATAAATTATTTAATACTATAGTATGTGTCCTAAAAATGTAAAAATAATTGCATACTATAGTAAGTGTCCTAAAAATGTATCAATAATATCATACTACAGTATTTGTCCTAAAAATGTATAAATAATATCATACTATAGTATGTGTCCTAAAAATGTATAAATAATATCATACTAAGGTATGTGTCCTAAAAATGTATAAATAATATCATACTAAGGTATGTGTACTAAAAATGTATAAATAATATCATACTATAGTATTTGTCCTAAAAATGTATAAATAATAACATACTTTAATATGTGTCCAAAAAATGTAAAAATAATATCATACTATAGTATGTGTCCTAAAAATTGTAAAAATAATTGCATACTATAGTATTTGTCCTAAAATGTATAAATAATATAATACTAAGGTATGTGTCCTAAAAATGTATAAATAATATCATACTATAGTATATGTCCTAAAAATGTATAAATAATATCATACAAAGGTATGTGTCCTAAAAATGTATAAATAATATCATACTGTAGTATGTGTCCTAAAAAATGTAAAAATAATTGCATACTATACTATGTGTCCTAAAAATGTATAAATAATATCATACTAAGGTATGTGTCCTAAAAATGTATAAATAATATCATACTAAGGTATGTGTCCTAAAAATGTATAAATAATATCATACTATAGTATGTGTCCTAAAAATGTATAAATAATATCATACTTTAGTATGTGTCCAAAAAATGTAAAAATAATATCATACTATAGTATGTGTCCTAAAAATGTATAAATAATATCATACTATTGTATGTGTCCTAAAAATTGTAAAAATAATTGCATACTATAGTATGTGTCCTAAAAATGTATAAATAATATCATACTACAGTATGTGTCCTAAAAATGTATAAATAATATCATACTATAGTATGTGTCCTAAAAATGTAAAAATAATATCATACTATAGTATGTGTCCTCAAAATTTATAAATAATATCATACTATAGTATGTGTCCTAAAAAATGTAAAAATAATATCATACTATAGTATGTGTCCTAAAATGTATAAATTATATCCTACTATAGTATGTGTCCTAAAAATGTATAAATAATATCATACTACAGTATGTGTCCTAAAAATGTATAAATAATATCATACTAAGGTATGTGTCCTAAAAATTTATAAATAATATCATACTATAGTATGTGTCCTTAAAATGTATAAATAATATCATACTTTAGTATGTGTCCAAAAAATGTAAAAATAATATCATACTATAGTATGTGTCCTAAAAGTGTATAAATAATATCATACTATAGTATGTGTCCTAAAAAATGTAAAAATAATTGCATACTATAGTATGTGTCCTAAAAATGTATAAATAATATCATACTACAGTATGTGTCCTAAAAATGTATAAATAATATCATACTAAGGTATGTGTCCTAAAAATGTATAAATAATATTATACTATGGTATGTGTCCTAAAAATGTATAAATAATATCATACTAAGGTATGTGTCCTAAAAATGTATAAATAATATCATACTGTAGTATGTGTCCAAAAAATGTAAAAATATATATCAAACTATACTATGTGTCCTAAAAATGTATAAATAATATCATAATATAGTATGTGTCCTAAAAATTGTAAAAATGATTGCATACTATAGTATTTGTCCTAAAAATGTATAAATAATATAATACTAAGATATGTGTCATAAAAATGTATAAATAATATCATACTAAGGTATGTGTCCTAAAAATGTATAAATAATATCATACTATATTATGTGTCTTAAAAATGTATAAATAATATCATACTTTAGTATGTGTCCTAAAAATGTATAAATAATATCATACTATAGTATGTGTCCTAAAAAATGTAAAAATAATGGCACACTATAGTATTTGTCCTAAAAATGTATAAATAATATAATACTAAGGTATGTGTCCTAAAAATGTATAAATAATATCATACTATATTATGTGTCCTAAAAATGTATAAATAATATCATACTTTAGTATGTGTCCAAAAAATGTAAAAATAATATCATACTATAGTATGTGTCCTAAAAATGTATAAATTATTTAATACTATAGTATGTGTCCTTAAAATGTAAAAATAATTGCATACTATAGTATGTGTCCTAAAAATGTATAAATAATATCATACTACAGTATGTGTCCTAAAAATGTATAAATAATATCATACTAAGGTATGTGTCCTAAAAATGTATAAATAATATCATACTAAGGTATGTGTCCTTAAAATGTATAAATAATATCATACTATAGTATGTGTCCTCAAAATGTATAAATAATATCATACTTTATTATGTGTCCAAAAAATGTAAAAATAATATCATACTATAGTATGTGTCCTAAAAATGTATAAATAATATCATACTATAGTATGTGTCCTAAAAAATGTAAAAATAATTGCATACTAAAGTATGTGTCCTAAAAATGTATAAATAATATCATACTACAGTATGTGTCCTAAAAATGTATAAATAATATCATACTAAGGTATGTGTCCTAAAAATGTATAAATAATATTATACTATGGTATGTGTCCTAAAAATGTATAAATAATATCATACTAAGTTATGTGTCCTAAAAATGTATAAATAATATCATACTGTAGTATGTGTCCAAAAAATGTAAAAATAATATCAAACTATACTATGTGTCCTAAAAATGTATAAATAATATCATAATATAGTATGTGTCCTAAAAATTGTAAAAATGATTGCATACTATAGTATTTGTCCTAAAAATGTATAAATAATATAATACTAAGATATGTGTCATAAAAATGTATAAATAATATCATACTAAGGTATGTGTCCTAAAAATGTATAAATAATATCATACTATAGTATGTGTCCTAAAAATTGTAAAAATGATTGCATACTATAGTATTTGTCCTAAAAATGTATAAATAATATAATACTAAGATATGTGTCATAAAAATGTATAAATAATATCATACTAAGGTATGTGTCCTAAAAATGTATAAATAATATCATACTATATTATGTGTCTTAAAAATGTATAAATAATATCATACTTTAGTATGTGTCCTAAAAATGTATAAATAATATCATACTATAGTATGTGTCCTACAAAATGTAAAAATAATGGCACACTATAGTATTTGTCCTAAAAATGTATAAATAATATAATACTAAGGTATGTGTCCTAAAAATGTATAAATAATATCATACTATATTATGTGTCCTAAAAATGTATAAATAATATCATACTTTAGTATGTGTCCAAAAAATGTAAAAATAATATCATACTATAGTATGTGTCCTAAAAATGTATAAATTATTTAATACTATAGTATGTGTCCTTAAAATGTAAAAATAATTGCATACTATAGTATGTGTCCTAAAAATGTATAAATAATATCATACTACAGTATGTGTCCTAAAAATGTATAAATAATATCATACTAAGGTATGTGTCCTAAAAATGTATAAATAATATCATACTAAGGTATGTGTCCTTAAAATGTATAAATAATATCATACTATAGTATGTGTCCTCAAAATGTATAAATAATATCATACTTTATTATGTGTCCAAAAAATGTAAAAATAATATCATACTATAGTATGTGTCCTAAAAATGTATAAATAATATCATACTATAGTATGTGTCCTAAAAAATGTAAAAATAATTGCATACTAAAGTATGTGTCCTAAAAATGTATAAATAATATCATACTACAGTATGTGTCCTAAAAATGTATAAATAATATCATACTAAGGTATGTGTCCTAAAAATGTATAAATATTATACTATGGTATGTGTCCTAAAAATGTATAAATAATATCATACTAAGTTATGTGTCCTAAAAATGTATAAATAATATCATACTGTAGTATGTGTCCAAAAAATGTAAAAATAATATCAAACTATACTATGTGTCCTAAAAATGTATAAATAATATCATAATATAGTATGTGTCCTAAAAATTGTAAAAATGATTGCATACTATAGTATTTGTCCTAAAAATGTATAAATAATATAATACTAAGATATGTGTCATAAAAATGTATAAATAATATCATACTAAGGTATGTGTCCTAAAAATGTATAAATAATATCATACTATAGTATGTGTCCTAAAAATGTATAAATAATATCATACTTTAGTATGTGTCCAAAAAATGTAAAAATAATATCATACTATAGTATGTGTCCTAAAATTTATAAATTATATCCTACTATAGTATGTGTCATAAAAATGTATAAATAATATCATACTACAGTATGTGTCCTAAAAATGTATAAATAATATCATACTAAGGTATGTGTCCTAAAAATTTATAAATAATATCATACTATATTATGTGTCCTAAAAATGTATAAATAATATCATACTTTAGTATGTGTCCAAAAAATGTAAAAATAATATCATACTATAGTATGTGTCCTAAAAATGTATAAATAATATCATACTATAGTATGTGTCTTAAAAAATGTAAAAATAATTGCATACTATAGTACTTGTCCTAAACATGTATAAATAATATAATACTAAGGTATGTGTCCTAAAAATGTATAAATAATATCATACTAATGTATGTGTCCTAAAAATGTATAAATAATATCATACTATATTATGTGTCCTAAAAATGTATAAATAATATCATACTTTAGTATGTGTCCAAAAAATGTAAAAATAATATCATACTATAGTATGTGTCCTAAAAATGTATAAATTATTGCATACTTTAGTATGTGTCCAAAAAATGTAAAAATAATATCATACTATAGTATGTGTCCTCAAAATTTATAAATAATATCATACTATAGTATGTGTCCGAAAAAATGTAAAAATTATTGCATACTATAGTATGTGTCCTAAAAATGTATAAATAATATCATACTACTGTATGTGTCCTAAAAATGTATAAATAATATCATACTAAGGTATGTGTCCTAAAAATTTATAAATAATATCATACTATAGTATGTGTCCTCAAAAATGTAAAATTAATTGCATACTATAGTATTTGTCCTAAAAATGTATAAATAATATAATACTAAGATATGTGTCCTAAAAATGTATAAATAATATCATACTAAGGTATGTGTCCTAAAAATGTATAAATAATATCATACTATATTATGTGTCTTAAAAATGTATAAATAATATCATACTTTATTCTGTCCAAAAAATGTAAAAATAATATCATACAATAGTATGTGTCCTAAAAATGTATAAATTATTTAATACTATAGTATGTGTCCTAAAAATGTAAAAATAATTGCATACTATAGTAAGTTTCCTAAAAATGTATCAATAATATCATACTACAGTATTTGTCCTAAAAATGTATAAATAATATCATACTATAGTATGTGTCCTAAAAATGTATAAATAATATCATACTAAGGTATGTGTCCTAAAAATGTATAAATAATATCATACTAAGGTATGTGTACTAAAAATGTATAAATAATATCATACTATAGTATTTGTCCTAAAAATGTATAAATAATAACATACTTTAATATGTGTCCAAAAAATGTAAAAATAATATCATACTATAGTATGTGTCCTAAAAATTGTAAAAATAATTGCATACTATAGTATTTGTCCTAAAATGTATAAATAATATAATACTAAGGTATGTGTCCTAAAAATGTATAAATAATATCATACTATAGTATATGTCCTAAAAATGTATAAATAATATCATACAAAGGTATGTGTCCTAAAAATGTATAAATAATATCATACTGTAGTATGTGTCCTAAAAAATGTAAAAATAATTGCATACTATACTATGTGTCCTAAAAATGTATAAATAATATCATACTAAGGTATGTGTCCTAAAAATGTATAAATAATATCATACTAAGGTATGTGTCCTAAAAATGTATAAATAATATCATACTATAGTATGTGTCCTAAAAATGTATAAATAATATCATACTTTAGTATGTGTCCAAAAAATGTAAAAATAATATCATACTATAGTATGTGTCCTAAAAATGTATAAATAATATCATACTATTGTATGTGTCCTAAAAATTGTAAAAATAATTGCATACTATAGTACGTGTCCTAAAAATGTATAAATAATATCATACTACAGTATGTGTCCTAAAAATGTATAAATAATATACTAAGGTATGTGCCCTAAAAATGTATAAATAATATCATACTATAGTATTTGTCCTAAAAATGTATAAATAATATCATACTAAGGTATGTGTCCTAAAAATGTATAAATAATATCATAGTGTAGTATGTGTCCTAAAAATATATAAATAATATCATACTTTAGTATGTGTCCAAAAAATGTAAAAATAATATCAAACTATACTATGTGTCCTAAAAATGTATAAATGATATCATACTATAGTATGTGTCCTAAAAAATGTAAAAATAATTGCATACTATAGTATTTGTCATAAAAATGTATAAATAATATAATACTAAGGTATGTGTCCTAAAAATATATAAATAATATCTTACTAAGGTTTGTGTCCTAAAAATGTATAAATAATATCATACTATATTATGTGTCCTAAAAATGTATAAATAATATCATACTTTAGTATGTGTCCAAAAATGTAAAAATAATATCATACTACAGTATGTGTCCTAAAAATGTATAAATAATATCATACTAAGGTATGTGTCCTAAAAATGTATAAATAATATCATACTTTAGTATGTGTCCCAAAAATGTAAAAATAATATCATACTATATTATGTGTCCTAAAAATGTATAAATAATATCATACTATAGTGTGTGTCCTAAAAAATGTTAAAAAAATTGCATACTATACTATGTGTCCTAAAAATGTATAAATAATATCATACTAAGGTATGTGTCCTAAAAATGTATAAATAATATCATACTAAGCTGAAAAAGTGTAAAAAAACAACATACTATAGTATGTGTCATGAAAATGTGTAAAAAGCCAAGCTATAGTATGTTTCCTGAAAAAGTATAAAAAAGACCAACATACTATAGTATGTATCTTGAAAATGTATTTAAAATGTATACTATGTGTCCTGAAAAGTATAAAAAAAAACATAATTTAGTATGTGTCATGAAAATGTGTAAAAACATACAATAGTATGTGTCTTAAAATGTATTTTAAAAACATACTACAGGATGTGTCCTGAAAAAGTATAAAAAACAATATACTATAGTATGTGTCATGAAAATGTATAAAAAGCCAAGCTATGGTATGTTTCCTGAAAATGTAAAAAAACCAACATATGTATCTTGAAAATGTAGAGAAAAAACATACTGTAGTATTTGCCCTGAAAAAGTATAAAAAAACAACATACAAATACTATAAATACTATACTATTGTATGTGTCCTGAAAAAGTATAAAAAACTAAATACTATAGTATGTGTTTTGAAAATGTATTTAAAAAACATACTGCTGTATGTGTCCTGAAAATGTATAAAAAACAACATACTATAGTATGTGTCATGAAAATGTATAAAAAGCCAAGCTATAGTATGTTTCCTGAAAATGTATTAAAAAACAACATACTTTAGTATTTGTCCTGAAAATGTATAAAAATACTATAGTATGTGTCCTGAAAAAGTATAAAAGCTAAATACTATAGTAAGTGTCTTGAAAATGTATCTAAAAAACATAATGCTGTATGTGTCCTGAAAATGTATAAAAAACAACATACTATAGTATGTAACATGAAAATGTATAAAAAGCCAAGCTATAGTATGTTTCCTGAAAATGTATTAAAAAACAACATACTATAATATGTATCTTGAAAATGTAGAGAAAAACCATTCTGTAGTATTTGCCCTGAAAAAGTATAAAAAACAACATACTTTAGTATGTGTCCTGAAAATGTGTAAAGAAACATACTTTGATATGTGTCCTGAAAATGTATAAAAATACTATAGTATGTGTCCTGAAAAAGTATAAAAACTAAACACTATAGTATGTGTCTTGAAAATGTATTTAAAAAACATACTGCTGTATGTGTGCTGAAAATTTGTATAAAACAACAACATACTACAGTAAGTGTCCAGTTAATGTATAAAAATAAACATACTGTAGTATGTGTCCTGAAAAAGTAAAAAAAAGAATATACTATAGTATGTGTCATGAAAATGTATAAAAAGCCAAGCTATAGTATGTTTCCTGAAAATGTATAAAAAAGACAACATACTATAGTATGTATCTTGAAAATGTAAAGAAAAAACATACTGTAGTATTTACCCTGAAAAAGTATAAAAAACAACATACTTTAGTATGTGTCCTGAAAATGTGTAAAAAAAACATACTTTAGTATTTGTCCTGAAAATGTATTAAAAAACATACTGCTGTATTTGTCCTGAAAATGTATAAAAAAACATACTATAGTATATGTCCTGAAAATTTTTATAAAAACAACAACATATATGTATTATAGTATGATGTATTTTATAAATTTTCATGACACACTATAGTATGATGTATGTTATAGATTTTCATTAAACACTATAGTATGATGTATTTTATACTTTTTCATTACAAACTATAATATGATGTATTTCAAATGGTTTCATGACACAGTCTAGTATGATGTATTTTATACCTTTTCATGATCATACACTATAGTATGATGTATTTTATAAATTTTCATGACACACTATAGTATGATGTATTTTATAAATTTTCATGAAACACTATAGTATGATGTATTTTATACTTTTTCATTACAAACTATAATATGATGTATTTCAAATGGTTTCAGGACACAGTCTAGTATGATGTATTTTATACCTTTTCATGATCATACACTATAGTATGATGTATTTTATAAATTTTCATGACACACTATAGTATGATGTATTTTATAGGTTTTCATTACACACTATAGTATGATGTATTTTATAAATTTTCATGACACACTATAGTATGATGTATTTTACAGATTTTCATGACACACTATAGCATGATGTATTTTATAAATTTTTCATGACACACTATAGTATGATGTATTTTATAGATTTTCATGACACCCTATAGTATGATGTATTTTATAAATCTTTCATGACATACACTATAGTATGATGTATTATAGCTTTTCATGACACATAAGATGCATTTGACACTTTTCATGACAGAGTATGATCATTTAGAAACGTTTTCATGACACACTATAGCATGATATATTTTATAAATTTTTCACGACACACTATAGTATGAAGTATTTTATAAATTTTCATGACACACTATAGTATGATGTATTTTACAGATTTTCATGACACACTATAGCATGATGTATTTTATAAATTTTTCATGACACTATAGTATGATGTATTTTATAAATTTTCATGACACACTATAGTATGATGTTTTTTATAAATTTTCATGACACACTATAGTATGATGTATTTTATAAATTTTTCATGACATACACTATAGTATGATGTACATTATAGATTTTCATTAAACACTATAGTATGATGTATTTTATACTTTTTCATTACAAACTATAATATGATGTATTTCAAATGGTTTCAGGACACAGTCTAGTATGATGTATTTTATAAATTTTCATGACACACTATAGTATGATGTATTTTATAGGTTTTCATTACACACTATAGTATGATGTATTTTATAAATTTTCATGACACACTATAGTATGATGTATTTTATATATTTTCATGACACACTATAGTATGATGTATTTTATAAATTTTCATGACACACTATAGTATGATGTATTTTATATATTTTCATGACACACTATAGTATGAAGTATTTTATAGATTTTCATGACACACTATAGTATGATGTATTTTATACATTTTCATGACACACTATAGTATGATGTATATTACATATTTTCATGACATACACTATAGTATGATGTATTTTATAAATTTTCATGACACACTATAGTATGAAGTATTTTATAGATTTTCATGACACACTATAGTATGATGTATTTTATAAATTTTCATGACACACAATAGTATGATGTATTTTATAAATTTTCATGACACACTATAGTATGAAGTATTTTATAGATTTTCATGACACACTATAGTATGATGTATTTTATACATTTTCATGACACACAATAGTATGATGTATTTTATATATTTTATGACACACTATAGTATGAAGTATTTTATAGATTTTCATGACACACTATAGTATGATGTATTTTATACATTTTCATGACACACTATAGTATGATGTATATTACATATTTTCATGACATACACTATAGTATGATGTATTTTATAAATTTTCATGACACACTATAGTATGAAGTATTTTATAGATTTTCATGACACACTATAGTATGATGTATTTTATAAATTTTCATGACACACAATAGTATGATGTATTTTATAAATTTTCATGACACACTATAGTATGAAGTATTTTATAGATTTTCATGACACACTATAGTATGATGTATTTTATACATTTTCATGACACACAATAGTATGATGTATTTTATATATTTTATGACACATTATAGTATGAAGTATTTTATAGATTTTCATGACACACTATAGTATGATGTATTTTATAGATTTTCATGACACACTATAGTATGATGTATTTTATAAATTTTCATGACACACTATAGTATGATGTATTTAATATATTTTCATGACACTCTATAGTATGAAGTATTTTATAGATTTTCATGACACACTATAGTATGAAGTATTTTATAAATTTTCATGACACACTATAGTATGATGTATTTTACAGATTTTCATGACACACTATAGTATGATGTATTTTATAAATCTTTCATGACATACACTATAGTATGATGTATTATAGCTTTTCATGACACATAAGATGCATTTGACACTTTTCATGACAGAGTATGATCATTTAGAAACGTTTTCATGACACACTATAGCATGATATATTTTATAAATTTTTCATGACACAGTATAGTATGAAGTATTTTATAAATTTTCATGACACATTATAGTATGAAGTATTTTATAGATTTTCATGACACACTATAGTATGATGTATTTTATAGATTTTCATGACACACTATAGTATGATGTATTTTATAAATTTTCATGACACACTATAGTATGATGTATTTAATATATTTTCATGACACTCTATAGTATGAAGTATTTTATAGATTTTCATGACACACTATAGTATGAAGTATTTTATAAATTTTCATGACACACTATAGTATGATGTATTTTACAGATTTTCATGACACACTATAGTATGATGTATTTTATAAATCTTTCATGACATACACTATAGTATGATGTATTATAGCTTTTCATGACACATAAGATGCATTTGACACTTTTCATGACAGAGTATGATCATTTAGAAACGTTTTCATGACACACTATAGCATGATATATTTTATTAATTTTTCACGACACACTATAGTATGAAGTATTTTATAAATTTTCATGACACACTATAGTATGATGTATTTTACAGATTTTCATGACACACTATAGCATGATGTATTTTATAAATTTTTCATGACACACTATAGTATGATGTATTTTATAAATTTTCATGACACACTATAGTTTGATGTTTTTTATAAATTTTCATGACACACTATAGTATGATGTATTTTATAAATTTTTCATGACATACACTATAGTATGATGTATGTTATAGATTTTCATTAAACACTATAGTATGATGTATTTTATACTTTTTCATTACAAACTATAATATGATGTATTTCAAATGGTTTCAGGACACAGTCTAGTATGATGTATTTTATACCTTTTCATGATCATACACTATAGTATGATGTATTTTATAAATTTTCATGACACACTATAGTATGATGTATTTTATAGGTTTTCATTACACACTATAGTATGATGTATTTTATAAATTTTCATGACACACTATAGTATGATGTATTTTATATATTTTCATGACACACTATAGTTTGATGTATTTTATAAATTTTCATGACACACTATAGTATGATGTATTTTATATATTTTCATGACACACTATAGTATGAAGTATTTTATAGATTTTCATGACACACTATAGTATGATGTATTTTATACATTTTCATGACACACTATAGTATGATGTATATTACATGTTTTCATGACATACACTATAGTATGATGTATTTTATAAATTTTCATGACACACTTTAGTATGAAGTATTTTATAGATTTTCATGACACACTATAGTATGATGTATTTTATAAATTTTCATGACACACAATAGTATGATGTATTTTATAAATTTTCATGACACACTATAGTATGAAGTATTTTATAGATTTTCATGACACACTATAGTATGATGTATTTTATACATTTTCATGACACACAATAGTATGATGTATTTTATATATTTTATGACACATTATAGTATGAAGTATTTTATAGATTTTCATGACACACTATAGTATGATGTATTTTATAGATTTTCATGACACACTATAGTATGATGTATTTTATAAATTTTCATGACACACTATAGTATGATGTATTTAATATATTTTCATGACACTCTATAGTATGAAGTATTTTATAGATTTTCATGACACACTATAGTATGAAGTATTTTATAAATTTTCATGACACACTATAGTATGATGTATTTTACAGATTTTCATGACACACTATAGTATGATGTATTTTATAAATCTTTCATGACATACACTATAGTATGATGTATTATAGCTTTTCATGACACATAAGATGCATTTGACACTTTTCATGACAGAGTATGATCATTTAGAAACGTTTTCATGACACACTATAGCATGATATATTTTATAAATTTTTCATGACACACTATAGTATGAAGTATTTTATAAATTTTCATGACAGACTATAGTATGATGTATTTTATAGATTTTCATGACACACTATAGTATGATGTATTTTATACATTTTTCATGACACACTATAGTATGATGTATTTTATAAATTTTCATGACACACTATAGTATGATGTTTTTTTATAAATTTTCATGACACACTATAGTATGATGTATTTTATAAATTGTTCATGACATACACTATAGTATGATGTATGTTATAGATTTTCATTAAACACTATAGTATGATGTATTTTATACTTTTTCATTACAAACTATAATATGATGTATTTCAAATGGTTTCATGACACAGTCTAGTATGATGTATTTTATACCTTTTCATGATCATACACTATAGTATGATGTATTTTATAAATTTTCATGACACACTATAGTATGATGTATTTTATAAATTTTCATGACACACTATAGTATGATGTTTTTTTATAAATTTTCATGACACACTATAGTATGATGTATTTTATAAATTGTTCATGACATACACTATAGTATGATGTATGTTATAGATTTTCATTAAACACTACAGTATGATGTATTTTATACTTTTTCATTACAAACTATAATATGATGTATTTCAAATGGTTTCATGACACAGTCTAGTATGATGTATTTTATACCTTTTCATGATCATACACTATAGTATGATGTATTTTATAAATTTTCATGACACACTATAGTATGATGTATTTTATAAATTTTCATGAAACACTATAGTATGATGTATTTTATACTTTTTCATTACAAACTATAATATGATGTATTTCAAATGGTTTCATGACACAATCTAGTATGATGTATTTTATACCTTTTCATGACACACTATAGTATGAAGTATTTTATAGATTTTCTTGACACATAAGATGCATTTGACACTTTTCATTACAAAGTAGAGTATGATCATTTAGAAACGTTTTATTGACACACTATAGTATGATGTATTTTATAGATTTTCATTAAACACTATAGTATGATGTATTTTATACTTTTTCATTACAAACTATAATATGATGTATTTCAAATGGTTTCATGACACAGTCTAGTATGATATATTTTATACCTTTTCCTGACACACTATAGTATGATGTCTTTTATACTTTTTCATGACACACTATAGTATGATGTATTTTATACTTTTTCATGACACACTATAGTATGAAGGATTTTATAGATTTTCATGACACACTATAGTATGATGTCTTTTATACTTTTTCATGACACACTATAGTAGGAAGTATTTTATAAATTTTTCATGACATACACTATAGTATGAAGTATTTTATAGATTTTCTTGACACATAAGATGCATTTGACACTTTTCATGACAACGTAGAGTATGATCATTTAGAAACTTTTTCATGACACACTATAGCATGATATATTTTATAAATTTTTCACGACACACTATAGTATGAAGTATTTTATAACATTTCATTAAACACTATAGTAGGATGTATTTTATACTTTTTCATTACAAACTGTAATATGATGTATTTCAAATGGTTTCATAACACAGTCTAGTATGATGTATTTTATAACTTTTCAAGACACACTGCGTTGTTGCGCAGCGCTCCAGGCTGCTGCGTGCAGCGCACGGTCCATTCTCAAAGTGGCGCAACCAAAAAACTATAATTAGCACACGATCATTCATGTCCGCACATGTTCTCTACTTTCTGTCTTATTTGTGCCTGAAGCGCTCTGCCACTGCGGAGCTCATCACCTGTGCTGTGGTGATGTCACCTCACGCAGCATCGAAAACGTGCTCTCCGCTTTGTGGTCAGATCCCTTTGATCTGCTCAAAAGTAACTGATGAGGTGAAAAAGTAAGAATCCAGGCAGCAGTTTTTCTGTAGAGTTTAGAGGAGATGCAGGAAGATGAGAGACAGACAGGACAGGAAATAGTTAAATAAAAACAAGAAAACAAAGTAAAATGTACGTAGATTTATCTCCACTACACGTTTTTACCTGTAAAAACCAATAAGTTACACACAATACATAGCCCGTAGCTTCTCACGTGTGTACTTATTTCGCCTCTCCACTAAAAACGTATATATATCGGGCCACTGGATATCTGGCCACGCACCTACATCTTCCACCCATTCCGTAATGCCACAGGGATCCGGGAGTCTGTTGCCATTCGTTAAAGTGAGTTTAATATTATAACATTCATTTGCCGGTGATAACCCCGCAGCGTAGCTTGATAAAGCCTGAAACAACGCCATTCTCTGTTGCCAAGCTGCGCGCGCATTCTCGCTGACATATTGTTTACAAACAGTAAAAGGGTCTATGGTATGATGTACAGTATTCTAGCTTTTCATGACACATAAGATGCATTTGACACTTTTCATGACAAAGTAGAGTATGATCATTTAGAAACTTTTTCATAACACACTATAGCATGATGTATTTTATAGATTTTCATGACACACCACACACATCATGCTATAGAGCTCCAGATATCATGTGACTCTCAGAGAGTAGATGCCATGTTGGCAGAAAACAAAGGTAAACAAAATTAATGGGATCCGCTTGGATTTTACTTCGTCAGAGTTAACTTCACTCTTTAAAACCGAAGAAATCATTTTTTATAGTCAGAAATTAAATAAGACTAAACATCTCCGACCCTTACCGTGCCCCTGGGATACTTTTTTAAAATGCCAGAAGCTGTCGGAGTGGACTTCTTACCGGACCTGGCCAGGGAACGCCTTGGGATTCCCCCGGAGGAGCTGGCCCAAATGGCTGGGGAGAGGGAAGTCTGGGCCTCTCGACTTAGGCTGCTGCCCCTGCAACCCGACTCCGGATAAGCGGATGAAAATGGATGGATGGATGGACAAATAACATAGATTTACATGTAAGAAGTTTAAATAGAGTGCTGTGCTGTTTGAATGTATAAACTAAACGCCAAGAGAAATCGCTAGTTCGATTTTTTTCAGTGAATAAAATAAATATGTCAGGCAGGAGCGTCTCAGGATCTGTCTGAGATCTGTCTCAGTGAGACAGATAATAGCAATCCAAAGTGCTTTTTATGTGTGATCTGACAAGTGATCAACCATTGCTAAAAATTAAACACAGCTTAGCCGGTTTAATTGCTGTGATCATAAAACACGTAAACGGCAGCACGCAGAACTCACGAGGCGCATTACACAACGGGTGGGGAAAATCACCTCTGGTCCTTCACACCCTACTGCTGCCTTCTGGAAGACGGTACAGGTCCCTACCGACCAAATCGGTTAGATTCAGGAAGTTTCTTCCCGACTGCTGTACGGTCACTAAATCAAGTCTTTACCTGGAATGTCTGTGTTCCTGCCATTGAATGTGGACTGTTGTGTGAAGACACAGAGACGTGAGCATGTCATGCTGTAGTGAAAACAAGTTCCACCAATTTGTTGTGTGGTCATTAATAAATGAACATGAATCTTTTATCTGTCTGATTCATCTGAGGTGAACGAGTGAAAGAGGATTCATGTCTGACATCAGATCAGCGAGACGATAAATCTGTTGTCTTACTTCTGAACATCCTGCCACAGATTCACTGGATCTCTGATCTTTACCCACATCTCGTGTTCATTATTCTGATTATATGTGATGACTGACATGCGTGAGTTACCTGATCAACGAGTGTTTCACACCAACCTCACGATCAGGTCCCCGTAGATGACTCATCGCTCTGAGCTGCAGCTCCACGATCAGGTCCCTCTGGCTCAGGGGCCACATTGAGGTAAATCTAGTCCCAAGTGGGCCAGACCGGTAAATAAAAAAAAAAACTTCAGATTGTTTTCTTTGTTTTAATACAATCGATATAAAACAAGGCTGGAGCCTGAGGACAGTGTAGTACAAGTACAACACCTGAAGTGTACTTGAAAATTTGGAAAAAAAAAAATAAAAATCAACAAATAAAAAAAACATTCCTTAGTGATTCAAAGAGCTTACAGATCACATGGCAAGATTAGCTCCATGCAGCACTTAAAGTGTATTTGACTCATTTTACTTTACATCTTTTAGCTTTCACCAGCACATCAATATCAGGAGTCACATCCTGAGTGGCGGCCATCTTCAGGATGTGACTCAAGTTCTTGTGTGAGCCTTGAGCGCAACTTTGTTTTATTTACACTCGTTACAGAGAAAACTTGCTCACAAAGATACGTTTATTTTCACTCTACATTGTAAAGTACGAAAATAAAGTTTACAAAACCATCTCACGGGCCGGATTTAACCCGCCTGCGGGTCGGGTGCGGCCCGCGGGCCGCATCTTTGACGCCCCTGCTCTAGATGATCTCATCCATCCACCCACCCACCCACCCCCACACACACACACACACACACACACACACACACACGCACAGTAGGAGTTAACCAGCTGTCAGGTAATTTGACCGAAGCAGGACTCCTAACAACCAATCAGCTGCCATTTTTCTCTTATGAGCACGTTTTAAAAACCAGAAAACTTAGTGATGAAGAACCTTCAGGAGAACTTAAAGATGTTTCTGCTCCACCTCCCTCCGTTTGACTGAAGATCTCGTTCCTCTCCATGTATCCCTCGTTCCTGTCATCAGGTGGAGAAAACACCGACAGGGTGGAGAACGTGATGACAGGCTGCATGTGTCAACGTGCATCTGAAACCGGTTCCTGGTGTGTAGGAGGTCAACACTCCGGTTCTGGTCGCGACTCTGAACCCGTTCAGAACCTGGAGTTCACTGATCAAAGTAAAAGAGTTTAGGCTGACGTCTGCTTTAGTCAATAATCCACCAACATATGGAGCGCCGGTTCAAACTGGTTTTAGTTTAGTAAATGAACGGTTTCTGAAAATAAACAAAAATATTTAAAAAATTAAAATCAAATCTAGATTTATAAAAGTTACATTTAAAATATTCAGAATCACGTCTGAAAGTAAAACAATGTCAGAAATGTTGAAATAATGACGCTCCTATAGAGAAACATTACATATACAAGCGCGTGTACACACACAGGTGCTCTCATAAGTATGGACTTGGACACGGTCAGCACATGTCTTAAGGCTGTGGTTGGCACTAAATGCACTGGGATTTATTATCGTGTGATTGTTCGATAAAACTCTCGGCGTTACCTGAGGAGAATAAGAATAATCCTAAATTTCTTTTCCGTACAGTTGCTAAACTTACATAGAATCATAGCTCTGAACCATCTATTCCCTTAGCCCTCAGCAGCAATGACTTCATGGGATTTTTTACAAGTAAAATTAATTCTATTAGAAACAAAATCTTTAGCATCCTCCCTAATGCGATTTCTTCTTCCTCAGTAAGTGAGGCAGCATCAGAGGTGACTGTAGAACCTCATCTGTGCTTGAACCGTTTTGATCCAGTTGAGCTTTCAGAGTTATCAAAAATATTAGCTTCATCTAAACCTTCAACTTGCATTTTGGATCCAATCCCAACCAAATTATTTAAAGATGCATTTCCTTTGGTTACTGCCCCCATTCTAGATATACTGTAATCCATCTATCCTTAGTAAGTGGGTATGTACCACAAGATTTTAAGGTGGCTGTAATCAAACCTTCACTTAAGAAGCCTTCTCTGGATCCAGATGACCCAATGAATTATAGACCAATATCTAACCTTCCATTTTTATCCAAAGTCCTGGTGAAAATAGTGGCCATCCAAGTATGTGAGCATTTAAACACTAATGCTCTGTTTGAGGAATTTCAGTCTGGTTTTAGAGAGTATCACAGCACTGAAACTGCATTAGTGAGAGTTACAAATGATATTCTCATGGCCTCAGATAAGAATCTTGTGTCTGTTCTAGTCTTGTTAGATCTCAGTGCTGCCTTTGACACAGTTGATCACAATGTTCTTTTAGAAAGACTTGAACATGTTGTAGGGATCAAAGGAACAGCGTTAGGCTGGTTTAAATCCTACCTGTCTGACAGATTTCATTTTGTAAATGTACATGACAAATCGTCTTCATACTCCAGGGTTACTTGCGGAGTACCACAGGGTTCAGTGCTTGGACCAATTCTTTTTACTATATATATGCTCCCAATTGGTAAAATCATTAGACAGCATGGGATAAACTTCCACTGTTATGCTGACGATACTCTGTTATATTTATCCATTAACCCTGATGAACCTAATCGGTTGGGTAGATTACAGGCTTGTCTTGAGGACATAAAACATTGGATGACTCTGAACTTTTTGCTTTTAAATCAAGACAAGACGGAAGTTCTCATCTTTGGACCAGAAATCCAGAAAAGGAAATTGCTTGGTCAATCACCTGACCTTAATGGCATTACATTAATCTCCGCGAACAAAGTAAGGAACCTTGGTGTTATCTTTGACCAGGACATGTCATTCAAATCCCAGGTTAATCAGGTTTGTAGGATTTCCTTTTTCCACCTTCGGAATATTGCTAAGATTAGAAGCATCCTTTCCAGGAGTGATGCTGAAAAACTAGTTCATGCATTTATTACATCAAGACTGGATTACTGTAATTCATTACTCTCAGGAAGTCCACAGAATGTAGTTAAAAGTCTTCAGCTTGTCCAAAATGCTGCAGCTAGAGTTCTGATGAGAATTAAAAAGAGAGATCATATCTCTCCTGTCTTAGCTTCCCTACATTGGCTACCTGTTAAATTCAGAATAAATTTTAAGCTCCATCATACATCAGTGATGTGATTGTTCCATACGATCCTAACCGAGCACTTCGCTCTCAGACTGCAGGTTTACTGGTGGTTCCCAGAATATCTAAAATTAGGATGGGAGGCAGATCTTTTAGTTATCAGGCTCCTCTTAGTCCGTGAGGCAGACACCTGGTCTATTTTTAAGACTAGGCTTAAAACATTTTAATTTGATAGGGCCTATGGTTAAAATCTGATGCTAGTCCAGATCTGGACAAGTGGGGGAGTAGAGGGAGGTGGAGTGTAGTCGGTAAAGACGGCTCTCCCTTTCCCTGCCTCCAACAAATTCCAACAAATTCCTGGACATCCACATCACCTCAGATCTAACCTGGTCACTGAACATTTCCTTCTTGGCAAAGAAGGCCCAACAAAGACTCTTCTTCTTTAGGAAACAGAAGGGAGCCGGTCTCTCCCCCCAACTGCTTAAGAACTTCTACAGAGCCACGATTGAGAGCCTTCTATCACTCAGTATGATGGTGTGGTATGGGAGCTGTACCGTCCAGAACAAAAAAGACCAAGCCAGGGTGGTGAAAACTGCTTAGTGGATCATGGGCAGCCCACTACCAGATCTGGACTTAGTATATACTATCAGACTACAAAAGAAGGCTAACCGTATCACTGCAGATTCAATTCAATTCAAAGATACTTTATTAATCCCAGAGGGAAACTAGAGTTTCAGTACACACGATTCTGAGATCAGACATACATACATAGACACATGACCAGAATTGGTGACTGTGGTCATTCGCAACCTGAGTCACGCTACCGTAATAGAGATCAGAGGGTTTATATGAGGATTGGTTCAGGTGGAGGAACAAAAAGGCACTTCAGAGTTACCCTCAACAGGGAGGGCAGCTTTACTATGCAAAAAAACACCTCAGACAGAAATGCAACAGACTTCAGACATTACACAACATAAGTGTCCACTAGGTGGGGAGGTGGGGTTGGGACTCCTCACATCAGTGCATGCAGCCGTAATGAGCAGCGCTCGTCACCTCCGTTTAGACAGGGGAGGGAGATAATGGGTTAGAGAGCACAGTGACTCCTGGAAACGATTCAACGGCCTTCACCGGTCACAGTCCCACCCAGGCTGGGATAGGGAGACAGAGTTGCCATGGCGACGGCAGCATTCCACATTTCTTCTGAGGGGGAGTAATCACTTCAGCCTCACAGGCTCAAGGGCCCCAGATTCAGATAAGAACTTGTTTTGGGTACAGACAGAGATAATTTCCTCTCTCCCTTAGTGTTCTGTTGGTCTCCAACCCCTGTGAATCCAATAATGGCGCAAATTAATCTAATCCCAATCCATGCTGATCCGTCAACTCTATCCTTGATTACATCAACCTTCTGTGCCAGAGTCTGAATCTCAGCCAAAGTTCCAACCTTATGACTCATCTCGACAATTATATGAGTTTGTGCGTTCACAGCGCGGTATAATCCATCCCTGTGCTCCGGGATTGAGCCAATAGTCCTCGACAGCTCATTAATTTTCCGGTAAGCCAGGTAACCGCTCAGGCCAAACAGCAGGAATCCCGAAAGCAACACCACGAATATCCAGACGTCTTCAGAATCCTCTACAGACAGCTGAGAGAGGCAGATCAGGTTCCACTGTTTCCAGGAGTCCATGATATGTCCTACTGGCTCTGTCCCAGAGGGGCATCCAGGAGCCCCTTCACCCGTTCTCATCGTTGAAAAAATTGTGTCAATCGCGTTGAGAGACCAGCTGACCAGGTCCATGTTTAATAATTTCCAGTTTCCAGAAAAAATGCAGAAGCGCCGCCCACACAAGGAAAGACAAAGAGCCTTGGGATACGAGAGGGAGGAGAGGAGGAAAAAGTGTCTGTACTCTCCAAGAGCCAGATGATTCCTTCCATCCAGGTCACAAACTGTTTATGCCACTGCCATCCAGGAAACGTTACAGGAATATCAAGGCCACAACCACCAGGCTGAAGAACAGCTTCTTCCCTGTGAGACTATTAGACTTTTAATGATGGCTTGGTCGTTATTTACAGTGATTCTGTTTTTTCATGCTGCTATTGTCCTGTTCACACTTGAATCCTCTATGTGCAACAACAAGTAGCAAAGTAATATCAATCAACACGTCGATCAGTACGATCAGAATGTCAATCAGCGCAACTTTTATCTTTTATGTCTTTTAAATTATTTAGCTTTTTTACTCATTCTGCCAGAGTGTGTACGGCTCTCTAAAGGGATGGTTATGTTTTGTTCCTTTTATACTCTTGGTGGTTTTATCGTTCTGTTTGTGGTCTTAGTGCCCTTTAAGCTGAGCGCTACCAATCAAATCTTGTTATGTGTTTGCCCTTCATTCAATACTCCTGTAGCCATTCACCATGGTGAACCCACGTGATCAGGTGATGCAGGTGCCAAGAATCAATACTAGCTAAGGACCAGAACACACAAGTTTCTGGTAGCTGCACCCCACACAAGCTGACCAATCAGCAAGCTGAAAAGTCTCACCTGGTTTTATGACATGTTTGATTTTCATTTTTGTTTAACAAAGAAAAAACTACAAGTGAAACGGTAAAAACTAAAATGTGGAGCAAAAGTCCATTAATGTCAGACTGAGAAACCATCTAAAGGCTCAGGAACGCTCTGGAGATGTTCTGGATTCATCATCTGTACGCTATAATCATCACAGGTGTAGCATAGAAAGGCTGCAACATCTGGATTAGCCTGGAATGAGTCTGCCTCGGAGATTAGTTTCACCTTTTAGGCTGGATTAGTGACATAAAGGAAGTGTTGGCAGACACACACTTATTCTGATTTTCCGGTTTCACCTGTATGAATGCACCACAGGAGTAAACTACAGGAGAACTAAAGTAAACTGATTCAGACCAGGCTTTAGGTCGGGTCTCCATTCCAACAGCTTCCTACACGAGACCCATTGTTGACCAGATTTAGAAGCTTCCCAACTCTGTTGTTGCTCTTTCATCGCCTCCTTACAGGAGCAGGATTCCTCTCCTCTAGCCTCCTCTTTGTTCAGATCCAGCAGGATATGGCTCAGATTTCCCCTTCCTGCCAGAACCAGGTTGTCTGCACCACTCCCTGGACAACCGCCTCCTTTCTCTGGAAGCGTTAGAGGACAAGACTGTTATGTTCACGATGATTAAAGATAACAATGTTTGATTCTTAGCAGTTTTGTCTCCTAAAGATGTCTTCGTGTAGCTGTTGGCTCACAGCCCGGTGACACAGCAGCCTGCGGCGCTACAGGATCAGACTAATTCCTGGAAACTCGTTAGTCTTTCAGCAACAATGAGAAACATCAGCTCGAGGACATAAATCATCTGACTGGACTGGAGTTAAACTTAATCTTAATCCAAGTTTAAACCCAAGTCCATAACTCTTCTGCGGCCTCAGAAGAGCAGAAAAAGCCAGAGTTTCAGTCTGCATTCCTGTGAGCAGGTTTCCTCCTCCTCCTCCTCCTCCTCAGTGTTATCTCAGGCACTCCTTCTCTGCAGATAGATCGACTGGAGACAAAAGGTCTGTTCTCACACAGAAGTTTACTGTCACTCAGGAATTTACTCAGGTTCAGGTTAACGCTCCTTCCCGAGGGCTACGTTGGGGAGGTCGGGTCACGCCACGCTCCTGCTCCTCCCGACATACCGGCAGAAGCTCAAAGCCAACAGCAGGAAATCCAAAACAGTCCCGTGTTGGTCAACATCATGTATAGACACCTTGAGAGGCTGCTTGAATGCACGGACTGGAACGCTTTAGTGTTGATGCGGACAGCCTGGATGAACTGACAGAGACGGTGACGTCATGGTCATCCCCACCAAAGCAGTTTACAACAGCAATGAGCCAAGCTTCACAAAAGACATTCATCTACTCAGGAACAAAAAGAACATTGCTTATTAAGAAGGAAATAAAGAAAAACACAACATAGCTAAGTACAAACCCAGATCTGCCATAAGGAAGGCTAAATCTAAATATGCACAAAAACTAGAACAGGACACACAATCAAACGACGCCAAATCGATCTGGCAAAAAAAAAAGACTAACGACAAAACAAGCCCCTCCTCTCCTGCTGACACGGACACTTACCTACAACAGCCTATCCCCTCCATCCCCACCCCCCACCCCCCCACCCCACCTGCACCTAAATGTCTTATTACGGAAGAAGAGGTCAAAACCACGTTTTGCAGGAATAAAAAGAGGAAAGCTGCAGGGCCAGATGGTGGTAGTCCAGCTGTCCTGAAGCACAGCCCAACTAGCCTCGACCTTTACCGTAATCTTTAACAGCTCTACTAGTAAGTGCACTGTCCCCAGGTCCTTTAAGACTCTGTTATCTTCCAGTACCGAAGTCCAGCTGAATATCTTGCTTACGAGATTACTGACCTCGGTTGGAATGAAATCTTTTGAACACATCACACTAACGCACCTGAAAAGCTCACTTCTCCCCTCGTGGACAGCCACCAGTTTGTTTATCCGTTGAAGATGCAATACTGTAAACGTGGGCATTTATTGCATCATGCAACATCTGGAATCCTCTCACACCCACGCCTGGATATTCTTCATCGACTTCAGCTCTGCCTTTAATACATCAACCTCTTCAATAAACTCATGGATATGAACGTCAACATCACTCTTTGCCACTGGACACGCAATCTTTTATCATATGAGTCAGGATTGGTAGCTTGCTGTCCCAACCTCTGATGCTCAGCATAGGGGTCCCTCAGGGGTGTGTTCTCTCTCCCTGGCTTTTTTCCTTCTACACAAACTCACTGGTATCCTCTCACAGCTCAGTCTCTGGCCTCCAATATGCAGATGACACCACCATCATTGGTCTTATCACTAACAATAAGGAACAATACTATCGGGAACAGGTTAGCCGTGCAGTCACATGGTGCTAAGACATCAACCTCAACACAGGATCTCATAATTGACTTTTCCCGCTCTCTCACACACGATACCATCTCAGTTTCCAACCAACTCATTACAATCACAGAGTCATACAAATGCCTAGGTTCACCCATCAGTGATAACCTTAAATGGAAAACGCACACAGATGAAATTTACAAAAAAGCAAATAAGCGTTTATTCTTCCTCAGACAACGAAACCATTTAGAGTCATGCACAATATCCTGCTTCAGTTTTACAATGCCAGTATCCAAAGCATACTCTCCTCATCTATGATTGTCTGGTATGGTCTTTGGACCCCCGATCCCGGAAAAAACAACAATGTATAATAGATCAATCATCCAGAATAACAGGTCATACCCTCCCTTCTGTTGACTCATCGTCTCAAAGGCGCATTACCAATCAATCAATCAATCAATCAATCAATTTTATTTGTAGAGCACCTTCCGCAATGTTATCAGAAGCCCACAATGCTGAACAGCATCATAAAAACATTCCCAGGACCTGGGCATAAGAGCAAGATAAAAACATAAAATCACAGGAAAGCAGTATAACACAGAGAGGTGACGGGACGAGACTAATCAATTAAAAACAAATGGTGGACAAAATAAGATCAAGCATCCTGATCAAAAAGAAGAAGTATTAAAAACCGTAATGTCAGGGCAATTCTATGAACCCTAGCGCTGAAAAACAATCAAACAGAAATGAGTCCATGTACAGAACGGGTGGGAAAAATCACCTCTGGTCCTTCACACCCTACTGCTGCCTTCTGGAAGACGGTACAGGTCCCTACCGACCAAGTCGGTTAGATTCAGGAAGTTTCTTCCCGACTGCTGTTCGGTCACTAAATCAAGTCTTTACCTGGAATGTCTGTGTTCCTGCCATTGAATGTGGACTGTTGTGTGAAGACACAGAGACGTGAGACGTGAGCATGTCATGCTGTAGTGAAAATTCCCAAATTCCCAAATACCCAGATTCACTGGATCTCTGATCTTTACCCACATCTCGTGTTCATTATTCTGATTATATGTGATGACTGACGTGCGTGAGTTACCTGATCAACGAGTGTTTCACACTAACCTCACGATCAGGTCCCCGTAGATGACTCATCGCTCTGAGCTGCAGCTCCACGGGAAGGAATTTATGCAAGTTCACATCAAAGACCTGAGCTGACACGCACACACACAGTCACACGCACACACACAGTCACACACAGAGTCACACACACACACACACACACACACAGAGTCACACGCACACACACAGTCACACGCACACACAGAGTCACACACAGAGTCACACACACACACACACACACACACACACAGTCACACGCACACACACAGTCACACGCACACACACAGTCACACGCACACACACACACACACACACACACACACACAGTCACACGCACACACACACACACACACACACACACACAGAGTCACACGCACACACACAGTCACACGCACACACACAGTCACACACAGAGTCACACACACACACACACACACACACACACAGTCACACGCACACACACAGTCACACGCACACACACAGTCACACGCACACACACACACACACACACACACACACACAGTCACACGCACACACACACACACACACACACACACACACAGTCACACACACACACACACACACACACACACACACACACACACACACACACACACACACACACACAGTAGGAGTTAACTAGGTGTCGGTTTATCTGAACGAAGCAGGACTCCTAACAACCAATCAGCTGCCGTTTTTCTCTTATGAGCACGTTTTAAAAACCAGAAAACTTAGTGATGAAGAACCTTCAGGAGAACTTAAAGATGTTTCTGCTCCACCTCCCTCCGTCTGACTGAAGATCTCGTTCCTCTCCGTGTATCCCTCGTTCCTGTCATCAGGCGGAGAAAACACCGACAGGGTGGAGAACGTGATGACAGGCTGCATGTGTCAACGTGCATCTGAAACCGGTTCCTGGTGTGTAGGAGGTCAACACTCCGGTTCTGGTCGCGACTCTGAACCCGTTCAGAACCTGGAGTTCACTGATCAAAGTAAAAGAATTTAGGCTGACGTCTGCTTTAGTCAATAATCCACCAACATATGGAGCGCCGGTTCAAACTGGTTTTAGTTTAGTAAATGAACGGTTTCTGAAAACAAATAAAAATATTTAAATAATTAAAATCAAATCTAGATTTATAAAAGTTAAGTTAAGAGCATCAGACCCACGTGACCACAGAGCTAGCTCTGTGGAAAGGCCTCAGTAGAGCCTCGGTCTGGCCTGGAAACTGCTCCGGGATTTTGAGTCTCTGTGTGTGTGTATTCTTGTTTGGATATTATTTGTGCAATTGTTGGACAAAATGACTTGCTGTGGCATTAATTGCACAAATAGAGCGTCCAAGGAGGCTCCACTTCATTTTTTTCGGTAAGTAAAATTATATTTATGTATTTTAGGTCACTGCCGAGCTGAGCTTAGATTTTAACATGTACTGTTTAACCATGAAATTTAAATGTAATAGGGTAAAACCCAGTGCGTTTAACATAATGCTGCTCTTTAGAAAATGGGTTGAAATATAACATGTTGGTGGAGCTGGGTTCCCACTATCGGCTTGTGGAGCTCTCGGAGACCTCTGTGTTCGACCCGGTTCTACCCAGCGGTCAGCCCGGCGTATCTCTGACTCAGAAGCTCTGGTGTTGTGCACAGTTAACTCCGGTTGTAGCTAGGTTGCTACCTCCGTTAGCTTAGCTCCCACCTTCTGCGTTAGCTTTGGGTTAGCTTCAGGTTAGCTTGTAGCTAGTTCGACCGGGTGTCGTCAGTTGATCCAGCCTTACAGCCCCACCCTCAGCTCCACCTCGCTTCCATTTTGTGGAATTGTCTGGGCTTGACGGAACCTGTGACACGGTCAAAATGGCGGTGGTGGCCCCCTCCCATTTATCTTCAAAAACGTGTTATTGGGGCCTATGGAAACCCATTGTTCAATATTTATATGTCGATGTTCTGGACATAAACCTGGATCTGGACTGAATCCTGGGCATTTTAGATATGGTTTTACTGGATGAAATGATCCACGGACGAACACCTAAACCCAGAAAAAGCCTTACAGCAGCAAATCTGCTCCAACACCATTAAACTGTGATCCAGCATCTAACCAGGATGTTAGACAGGTCAAACGTCAATCTTTCCACCAATCTTAAAGATCCTGGAGAAGTAGGTGAAGACAGAGGAGGCAGATGGAGATCCTCTGGCTTCCAGAAGCTGCTGATGGTGAAACTTCACACGCCTCTCCCTGGAATTCCTCATTAAGCTCCGACACGCTGGTGACAAATGACCTGAAGGAACCAGGGATGAGTCAGACCCAGGAGAAGCTCCAGGATGCACAGCACGTCACTCATGTTTGCTCTTTAAAACTTAACTGTAATAACTGGAGGCTCAACTTTACCAACTAGAAGCGAAGATCTCCGATAAACAAACATGGTTTTAAATAAATCAGCTCGGTTAAACTGCAACCTTAAATATTTTATCGTACGTTTAAGGAATTTTTTTTAAATTTCAGCTCCAAATCCGACATGGAGACCTTCTCCAGAGGGTATTTTCTTCTGGATCACTGACGTCACTGGAGGAAGCTGCCCTGTCAGAGTAAAGGCGCCTCCTGGTGGACATGTTGTAACATCACCAGACGTCTCCACCATCCCTCCTGATGAGACTTTAGTTCTAATCCCAGTAAAACCAACCCAGAACTCTGGTGTAGGATGAACATCTGTAACCCTTGGCTCCAGCTCTTCTCCTCTGCTTTTCTTTCATCACACATTCATGCTTTCACTCAGCTGCTTTAGAAACTCCAGCAGGTTCCAGTCGTTTTCCTCTCGCTCGCTCCTTCAGAGCTCAAACTCAACAAGCTTTTATTCAGAAAAACTTCAACAAACTTCCAGAAAAAACTTCAAATCCCAACTTTTTCTGGTTTGAATCCAAACCTTTTTAGCTTCTGGTGCTAAAACCGTTTTCCTGAATTTAAACAGATTCTTTGTGTCTCTGATGAAAACGACTTCGGAGACGAACCGGAGACAAACGTCCTCCAACTTCTAACGGTAGCGAATCCACGGAAGAGCTTCAGCTGAGTGGTAACGGGGGCGGGGGACATCGTCTGCTCCTGGGAGACAATCCAGAGGAGGAGGAGGAGAGGGGACGACGGAGATCTGCAACAAATGAAGACATGAATCCTGATGAGATTCCCATCAACAACAACGGAGCTAAAGGAGCAGGGAGGAGGAGGAGATCTGACCCCAGGAGGAGGAAACGCAGCTTCCTGCTGAAGGTGGGGGAACATCAGGGGTCTGCAGAGACCTTCATAAAGTCTCCCAGGAACAGGAAGGAGGAGCGGCACTAGGAGCAGGAAGTGTGGAGGAGGAGGGGAATTATCCAGCATCCTAAAAGTAAGATGAGGAATTCTGAGTGGAATCATGGACTCTGGATCAGGAACTGGAAGAGAACCTGGAAGAGAACAATATGCTTTCCAATAGAATGGTTGATCAGAACGAGGTTTATTCAGACTGGAAGCTCTCTGGTTTCCTGCAGGTTTGGCCTCAGCAGCAACGGTGAGTCACTTCCTGCAGGAACAGCTTCAACTGAGTCGCTTCCTGCAGGAACAGCTTCAACTGAGTCGCTTCCTGCAGGAACAGCTTCAACTGAGTCGCTTCCTGCAGGAACAGCTTCAACTGAGTCGCTTCCTGCAGGATCAGGTTCAATTGAGACGCTTCCTGCAGGAACAGCTTCAACTGAGTCGCTTCCTGCAGGAACAGCTTCAACTGAGCCGCTTCCTGCAGGAACAGCTTCAACTGAGTCGCTTCCTGCAGGAACAGCTTCAACTGAGTCGCTTCCTGCAGGATCAGGTTCAATTGAGACGCTTCCTGCAGGAACAGCTTCAACTGAGCCGCTTCCTGCAGGAACAGCTTCAACTGAGTCGCTTCCTGCAGGAACAGGTTCAACTGAGCCGCTTCCTGCAGGAACAGGGTCAACTGAGCCGCTTCCTGCAGGAACAGGTTCAATTGAGACGCTTCCTGCAGGAACAGGGTCAACTGAGCCTCTTCCTGCAGGAACAGGTTCAACTGAGCCGCTTCCTGCAGGAACAGCTTCAACTGAGCCGCTTCCTGCAGGAACAGCTTCAACTGAGCCGCTTCCTGCAGGAACAGGGTCAACTGAGCCGCTTCCTGCAGGAACAGGTTCAATTGAGACGCTTCCTGCAGGAACAGGGTCAACTGAGCCGCTTCCTGCAGGAACAGGTTCAACTGAGTCGCTTCCTGCAGGAACAGGTTCAACTGAGTCGCTTCCTGCAGGAACAGGTTCAACTGAGTCGCTTCCTGCAGGAACAGCTTCAACTGAGTCGCTTCCTGCAGGAACAGGTTCAACTGAGCCGCTTCCTGCAGGAACAGCTTCAACTGAGACGCTTCCTGCAGGAACAGCTTCAACTGAGTCGCTTCCTGCAGGAACAGCTTCAACTGAGTCGCTTCCTGCAGGAACAGCTTCAACTGAGTCGCTTCCTGCAGGAACAGGTTCAACTGGGCCGCTTCCTGCAGGAACAGGTTCAACTGAGTCGCTTCCTGCAGGAACAGGTTCAACTGAGTCGCTTCCTGCAGGAACAGCTTCAACTGAGTCGCTTCCTGCAGGAACAGCTTCAACTGAGTCGCTTCCTGCAGGAACAGCTTCAACTGAGTCGCTTCCTGCAGGAACAGCTTCAACTGAGTCGCTTCCTGCAGGAACAGCTTCAACTGAGTCGCTTCCTGCCGGAACAGGTTCAACTGAGTCGCTTCCTGCCGGAACAGGTTCAACTGAGTCGCTTCCTGCAGGAACAGGTTCAACTGAGTCGCTTCCTGCAGGAACAGCTTCAACTGAGTCGCTTCCTGCAGGAACAGGTTCAACTGAGTCGCTTCCTGCAGGAACAGCTTCAACTGAGACGCTTCCTGCAGGAACAGCTTCAACTGAGTCGCTTCCTGCAGGAACAGGTTCAATTGAGTCGCTTCCTGCAGGAACAGCTTCAACTGAGTCGCTTCCTGCAGGAACAGCTTCAACTGAGTCGCTTCCTGCAGGAACAGCTTCAACTGAGCCGCTTCCTGCAGGAACAGCTTCAACTGAGTCGCTTCCTGCAGGAACAGCTTCAACTGAGCCGCTTCCTGCAGGAACAGCTTCAACTGAGTCGCTTCCTGCAGGAACAGCTTCAACTGAGTCGCTTCCTGCAGGAACAGGTTCAACTGACTCGCTTCCTGCAGGAACAGGTTCAACTGAGCCGCTTCCTGCAGGAACAGCTTCAACTGAGTCGCTTCCTGCAGGAACAGCTTCAACTGAGTCGCTTCCTGCAGGAACAGGTTCAACTGAGCCGCTTCCTGCAGGAACAGCTTCAACTGAGTCGCTTCCTGCAGGAACAGCTTCAACTGAGTCGCTTCCTGCAGGAACAGGTTCAACTGAGTCGCTTCCTGCAGGAACAGCTTCAACTGAGTCGCTTCCTGCAGGAACAGCTTCAACTGAGTCGCTTCCTGCAGGAACAGCTTCAACTGAGCCGCTTCCTGCAGGAACAGCTTCAACTGAGCCGCTTCCTGCAGGAACAGCTTCAACTGAGTCGCTTCCTGCAGGAACAGCTTCAACTGAGTCGCTTCCTGCAGGAACAGCTTCAACTGAAGCAGCTTCACCACGTTTCTCAGAGCATCAGATCTGCCACTGATGGATGAAACGTGTTGTTCTTTATAAAAGCTGCTTTAGTTTAGCCAGCAGAGCTTTTTATGCTCATGTTGGTGTTTTTATTATTGAAAGCCAACAGCTGGACCGGATAAATAATGAAGCAGCAGCTGCAACATACAGGGCTGCATCGGGGTTGGGTCCCGCCGGGTCCCGCGGAACCCAACACAAATCTAGTGGGGTGGGCGGTGTGAATTTAGCTGCGGGCGGGAACGGTCGGCTAAAAGAAACAGTGCGGGATCGGGATGAGTGTGATGGAGTCGGCAACTGAAACAAGATCTTTATGACACAAACACCAAAGCAAGGCAAGTCAGACATCTGGAGGAGTTTCTATGTTTGTGTTAATATTTCTCATTCAGGTCTCTCTCAGCAAAGCTCGATCACCGCCTGATTACAGAGAAGAGAATATTAAACGGTCTTGATTTCATTAACCCTTTAAGCACCACACAGTAGCTCCTTTGTTTTTTTTTTAAGAATTTTAAAGAAGGAGGAGTTATTTGAAATCACATGCGCCTCGGCGTCGCCGATGATCCTGGTGACGCCTCGGCGTTAAAGGGTTAAAAACTAAATCCTGACCAATGTGTTAGAAGACGTGCAGGATCCGATCTATTTGTTTTTGCCTCATTTTCCCATAGCTGAAGACGTGGAGAGGGGCTTGGAGCACGTCGCAGAACCAGAGCGCATGCAGGAAGATTCCTCCGACTGAAGAAGAAGAAAATATCGTTTCTATAGCGCCTCTCAAGATAAAAATCACGAGGCGCTTCACAAAAACAAAAAATGTTAAAATATAAAAAAGCATTTAGAAAATGTTTAAAAATATATTTTAAATGAGCAAAAATAGGATATTGTGATTTAAAAGAAAAAATGTTAAGAAAGAGAGAGAGAACAGGAAAGAGGGAAACCAGTGGATCCTGAGGAAGGTGGAATAGGTGGGGAGAGCAGAATAAAGAGAGAGAGGTGAAGAAGGTCATACAAAAGCCAGCTTGAACAAGTGAGTCTTCAGCTGCTTTTTAAAGGAGACCACTGAGTCCACTGATCTCAGGCTCAGGGGGAGAGAGTTCCAGAGTCTGGGGGCCACAGCAGCAGATGATCTGTCACCTTTGACCTTTAGCCTGGTGCTGCACAACCAGTAGGCTTTGGTCACTGGACCTCAGGGACCTGCTGGGGGTGTAGGGACTAAGAAGTTCACCAATGTAAGATGGTGCTTGTCCATGTAAGGCCCTATAGACCAGAACCAGGATCTTGAAATGAACCCTGAAGTTGACTGGCAGCCAGTGAAGCTGGAGGAGAAGCGGGGTGATGTGGGTGTGTTTGGAGGACTTGGTCAGAAGCCGAGCACAGGCGTTCTGAACCACCTGTAGACGGTTCAGGGAGGTTCTGCTCAGACACGTGAAAAGAGAGTTACAGTAGTCTAAGCGTGAAAAGAGAGTTGTGTTATTTTACAAGCACAGAGAGCCGCATCAGATGGATGGAAGAGCCGCATGCGGCCCCAGAGCCGTGGGTTGCCGACCCCTGATAGCCTATAAAATGGCGTTTTCTCCAGGACCAGAGAGGACTCAAACTCAGCACATCTCTTTTATAGTGAGGTCATCATTTCACCGAGTTGTGCGGGTGCGGGCGGGAGTAGACATGCACGCTGCGGGAGTGGGATGAAGAAAGCAGTCCCGCACAAACATTCCTGATTCACTCCTTTCATTTGACTGGTTTTGTTTACGTTTCTGGGTTCTTGGAGAACTTTCGGCTGCAGAACTTGGATAAATTATTTGAATAAATAAAAATAAAAAAGATCTGAACTGAAGCGTTCTTACCGGGTAGAACTTCTCGGTGATCCGAGCCGGATGCAGGCTCTCCTCCAGGTTCGGGCCAGTGGTACCGGAGAATCACGGGCTCGGAGGGTCGCTGCTCCGGTGCTGCGTGCTTCCGGGCGGCTGCCAGCCTCCTCCGGAGCGCCGTGACTCGGTTCCGCTGGCTGATGCGCTGACACCCCCGCCAGGCGCACGAGAGGAACCGGCAGGCCCCGTGACCCCTCCTGGGGGAGATGATACCGTGAAGGCGGCAGCGAGCGCACGTGGGCTGCCGTGGGTCTGGAGCAGGACCGGGCATGTTGTAGAGGTTCAAGTGGGACTGTGGGGTTCAGAGACCCCATCGTGCCCCCCCCGGGGATCCCCCCCCCCTCCCCCCGGGGGATTTCCCCATCTGCAGGTGGCTGACCTGAGCTGCACCCCCGAGACCCCACGTGGGAACGTCCTTGATCCTGATTGGCTGGACCTGAAGCGCGGGAAGATGAGATCCAGCTGATTTTCTGATCCTTCAAGTTTGTTTGAGCTTTTAAAACCACAATAAAGATGTTTGATATTTTCCAGTAAAACCGAATTTCATGATTTGTGTCTGAATAAAAGATGTTTCAGTGACGCGAAGATTTTTCTCTGTTGGAATCAACAATCAGTAGTTACATTAATGATTAGGATTTTATTTTATTCAGTCGTTCACATAGACGTCTTCCTGAACAGCCTGTGTTCAGAGAAATAGTTGACATCTTTGGGACTGATAAGCTAACGGCTAGTCTGAGAGAAGACCTTTATCAGCACTAATCTTCTAAACTTCCCAGCAGGTTCTGAGTGTCCTTTATGGACCTTTACAGCACCAGAGTCATGTGACACATCAGCAGAAACATGAAGGACTTCCTGTCAGAGCGGAGGAACATTACATCTCGCTGCTCCTGGAGACATTTACACATCAGACTTTCTTATCGACGTGTCCTCGTCTTTTCCCGTTTGATGTTCCACGAACATTCCTTGGAAATGTTTTAATGAAACAAAAAACAAAAAAGTAGTTTTTTTTTGTTTTTAATTTCTGTGTTTATTTACATATGTTGGTGTTACAATAAACGTCCTCGTCTCCATTTTATTATAAATACACCAGGCTTGATTCTCACTAAAATACACCCTTCAAAGCGCTTCGAACACAAAAATAAGCAAAGCTTTAGAGGATACAGGTATTTAAATGTTTGCATCTTTTAATTAGTAAAGCAAGCAAAGCAAAAATAGAGTATGAAAATAAAACGCTGTCGGTCAAACCTGCGACTGAAGCAAACAGGTGTGGAGTAAAATACAAATACTGGACGTGGTGCAAAGCTGAAAGATCTTTCTCACTCCGGTTGAGGCTTTCGCCAACAGAGAAACCTTCGTGATTCGGTGGAAGACAACATGATGCACCCGTTCACGCCATCATTTAGAGTCTTGTGGCTTTGGAGCCGTTATTTTATTTTATATTCTGAACTTGACGTTCACCTGGTGAGACAAACATTAGGAGTAATATTGCTTATTTTCACTCATGCAGCAGTTTGCATAGTCAGTTCTGCGGTGTCTCCCAGTCCTCCCAGTAAGAGTACTGTGTCCTGCAGGCACTTGCACAGCATGAGCTTGGATGTTAAAACGCACCAAAACTAACCAGGCAGCGTTGTTGCATAAAATCAGTGATTAAATGATACTCAGTCCAGATGAAAGCCAGTGTCTGGAGACGTCCCCGTCAGGATGCGGAGACAACAGGAAGACGCGAGTTGGGATCTGGAGGAAACAGGAAGTTGGAGGAAACTTTCTGAAAGTGAAACACAAAAACATTAGATCACAATAATTCAGCAGACGACTAAATGATGTTTTCCTTTGTGCACCTTTCAAAGTGACCAGAAGAGCAGAGATCCAGCGTGCCGAGCTGTCGGATGGCTTCAGTCATCTCCAGATTCCTGTCCCTTAAACTTCCTGTTTATTTCCCAAGGCGCACGTTTGGGTCTGACTGCGGGATTCCTGCTGGGTTCACTGAGGATGATGGACTTTTTCTGTGTTTGTAGAGTAGTTGCAGCAATGCCACCAGGAGAAAAAAGATCTTGAAGCTTTGCGTTCTTAAAGCAGGTTCTTGATTTTCTTTGTTTGAGTCCAAATTCTGCTCTGCAGAGACGCTACGCTTTCCTCAATTTCAGAAATATACACAAAAGTTTCAGTTTGTACATCCAGCTGGTTTTCATCTGTCTGACTCAGAACAGTAGCTAAATAAGTGTGTGTTAGTGGAACACTAAAAGCTCATATTGGTGTTCAATCAAAACGCACGTGGAAGCGCTCGGGTTACACGCAGAGAAAACAGTTTACGGTACGCAGCCATGCGTCTGACAGGTCAGCGCACACGGGCCTTAACCAGTAAAATATACAATCAACAACATGAGTAACTGTGTAGAAAATCTAAAGGTGTAAGTATTGTAACATCGCCATGCAGAGCAGAATAAAGGTCCTCCTTTCTCCACAAAGATCCAGGCGTCAGGTGATCAGCCTTCAGAAGCGCCGGCTGTAGCTCGGAGAACTGAAACCTGGAGAACCAAAGCTGGTTGAGCTGTAGGACGAAGATGAAAAGGTCGTCGTGAGACTTGACCCTGTGGCATCGAAGCTGCCTCTTCTGGAGCCGGACCTGGAACCAGTTCTCGACCCGGAGCGTGACCCAGTAGCAGAGCCTGAACCGCTGACGCTGTAGGGACTGTAAAGGCCTTTGCTGGACTGAGATGAGGCTTCAAGGAGTCTCAGACCAGTTCCCTCCTCAGTCATGCTTCTTTCCATTGCATCCTTGTAGGAGATCTTAAGCTTGGTTTTAGGGCACGTGAGGTATTTTGAGTATGCGCTAACGTCCCGTAACTTCTGCGCTGTGCGGGCATCTAAGGTGCCCTTCTTCAAAGCCTCATCTATGGAGACTCTACCAGTGGCATCAGGTTCAATCAGCCCACCGGTGAGGTACTGGACCTCGAGGAACCGCTGTCCGGCTTCATAGTAAAGCCACCCTTTCTTCAGAGCTTGGGCTGCAGACATTTTGGTTTTAGTTCTGGGATCTTCAAAGCCATTGTATGCCTTCTGGGCTAAACTGATGCGATCCACCATGATTTTATCAACGAGTCCTTTATTCAGCGCGTCGGCAACAGAAAACTTCTCTCCTGTGTTGGGGTCGATGATGCCTCCAGTGCAGGCCTGAGCCTCCAGCAGCCTTTGACCGGTTATATTATCCACCAGGTTTCGGTGAATGGCTTCTGTGACTGAAACCTTCTCCAGGGTCTCTGTGTCCAAAATCCCCGCCACAGGTCCAGTTTCCTCTGTCGGGTCATTCCAGGTTGTTGCTGGTGTTTTTATAGTAGGCACTGGACTCATGGTGTAGGAGGAAGTGGACCCAAAGGACGAAGAACGGGATCTGCTGCCACTCATGTTTCCAGATAGCATGTCTGCAAATTCGGTGATGGACAGCGTTCCAGCTCGGTACTGATCCAGAGCCGACTTATCAATCAGGCCTCTCGAGATGGCATCATCAATATCGTACTGCCGGCCAGACCTCCGGTCAGTGATCATAGACTTCACGACGCCATCAGATGAGGTGATGGTGATTTCCTCCCATTCACATTCCTGCTCTGCGAGTTCCAGATAGGTCTGGTGGTCAATCAGACCCTTCTGATACGCTTCGTAAACGGACATCTCTTTGCCCGACTCTGGATCGACGATGACAACCCTTCGTTTGCGAACTGAAGACTTGGACGATGTCTTCCTCTCTCGTTTCTTTTCTTTTAGCAGCAGAAGACGAAGGCCGGTCTCTGGGTCTGTCAAGCATCGCTCCATCAGCTGCAGGTAGGTGAGATTTTCCTCTGTGTTTGGGTCAAAGAAACCTTTCGTGTCATCTGAGGGGTCGGTGAGGATCTCATTCATTTCTTCGTCAAAGAGGCCACGTTCATAAGCAGTTTCTACAGGCAAACGGTGGCTTTCCTCCGGATCTATTATGCCTCCTGTGGCAATTTGAGCCTCCAGCAGACGGATGCCATGGTCTTTTAAAATGAGTCCCTTTTTCATTGCCTGGAAAAGAGAGATGATCTTGCCAGAATAGGGGTCCTTGTAGCCTGTGACCGCTCGTTCGGCTGAGAGGAGTTTGTCTTTAAATTCGGGGCCAACGACACCCATCTTAACTGCTTCGATCACATTCAGTTTCAAATTTTTGATGGGATCGATCACGTAGCCTGTAGCAGCCTGAGCCTCAAGAAGCTCAAACGCAGTTCCTGGCCTGATCATGTTCTTCTTCATTGCTTGGTAGATGGACAGGCAGTCTTTGGAAGATTCAACATACACACCAGCAATACTGCTAGTACCCTCAAGATACTTCTTCAGGTTTCTGCTGATCTCCTCTACCGTGACGACACCCTCAATGAGCTCATTGTAGGTTTTTTGGTTGATGATCTGTGACCGGAGCAGTTCTTCCACAGTGATTTGTTTTCTGAGACCCTTAAAGAGAAGCCTTCTGTCTGCGAGGGAAAGCAACTTCAGTCCACTTTCTTTATCAACCCTGCATCTTTTCAGCAGCTGAGCATAAGACTGCTTCTCATCAGTGGTTGGATCAACATACCCTCGCACATCTAAAGTCGGCTCAGTTATTCTGTCCAGCGTCTCCTTGTTGATATATCCCCGTTGCATTGCAGCATCTGTCGGAAGATGGAAGTAGTATTCAGGGTCCATCAGTCCTCCGGTGGCATTCTGGGCCTCCAAAAGTCGGAGGGCATAATCCTCAGGAATCAGGCCTTTTTTCATGGCCTGGAAGAGAGAAATGACTTTTCCGCTGTAGGGATCCTTGTAACCAGTCACTGCCCGCTCAGCCGAGAGAAGCTTGTCATGGAGTTCAGGGCCAACAAGACCTTTACGTACAGCTTCGTCAACAGTGAGGAGCTCATCTTTAACGGGATCGATCATGAATCCTGTTGCTGCCTGGGCCTCAAGGAGTTGCAAAGCCACTTCGGGTTTAATCTGTCCGTTCTTCATTGCCTGGTAAACGCTGATCCTCGGAGGACTGTCTGACATAATTCCAGCAATGCAACCAGTGCCAAACAAGTACTGTTTCACTGATGGAGCATCCATCACCTCTCGAATACTCATCTTCTCTTGTTTCAGTAGGTTGTAGGTCTTAGAGTCAATGATCCGAGCACTGTACAGCTCCTCGATGGTTGTTCTTCGCCTGATCACGTCACACGACAGGGTCTGCTCAGACTTCACAGTCTCTCTTTGTTCAATGATCTCGATGATGATGATCAGCATCCGCTCTTTAGTAATTTGGCCCAAGCGATACTGCTCCATGAGGCGACGCCGCTCTTCCTCTGGAAGCATGTTTGAGTTCAACACTTCCCAAATAGTCATACTTTTCCCTGCAAAGCTCTTATGCGGTATCTCAATCTGAGTGTTGCCCAGGTCCTTTTGTGCTTGCTCCTCTGTGAACTCATAGGCCTTCTCAGCTGGTGCTGGGGCTTCTACCTTCGACAGTGGTAGGTAGCACAGACCAGAGGTGGGGTCTCTCTTGCATGTCTCCAGCAGCTGACGGTACGTTGCACTTTTGTTAGTATTGGGATCAATGAAGCCTTTAACGTCACCAGTCGCTTCCCTGAAAGACTTTAACATGTCTTTGCTGATGAAGCCACGCTGAATGGCCACATCATTGGGAACACGGTGGCTGCTGACTGGGTCGATCATACCTCCCGTGGCCAACTGAGCCTCTAACAGAGGAATGGCATGCTCCCTCAACACAAGCTCTTTCTTCATAGCTTGGAATAGAGAAATCTTGTTGCCCGTGTACGGATCTTTGTATCCTGTCACCGCTTTTTCAGCTGACAGAAGCTTCTCGTGAAGTTCTGGGCCAACAACTCCAGCCTTTACAGCATCATCCACAGAGTATTTCAGGTATTTAACCGGGTCAGGTATAGATCCGGTACCAGCTTGGGCCTCAAGAAGAGCCAGTCCAGTGTTGTGCTGCAGAACGTGTTTTCTCATTGCCTGATAAAGGCTTAACTTCTCATCAGAGTCTTGCAGAGTGACACCATCAATGCGGTCTGTGCCTTGCAGGTACTTCTTGACTTTATCAGTACCGGCGACTTCTTTGGGCGTCTTTTTACCCTGCTGAAGTTGATCAAATGTGGTCTTGTCCAGGATGTTGGAATCAAGCAGCGAGCTGGCAGTGACTGGTGCTCTGAGTCCTTCAAAGCAAGCCTCTTCCTTTGTTTTGTCTTCTTTTTCATCCACCATTGTTATCACAATCTTTACTAACTTCTCAATAGTAACCAGTCCCATTCGATACTGACGAACCAGCTGGACTCTTTGTTCCTCTGTGATGTATTCAGAGTTCATGATCTCCCAGATTGTGACCTTTCTGCCTCTGAACGGTCCGGACTCCAGCTCCATGGCGGTTTGGTTCAGGGCTTCTTTTGTTTTGGCCTCTGTGATCTGTCCAGCCTCCTTTGGCTTCGGGGCCTTCGGTGAGACAGGAAGCATCAGGAGCTGGGTGTCTTCATCTGTGACACATTGTTTTATGAGCTGTGCATACGTGGCCTCCTCCTGCGAGTTAGGATCATAAAACACTTTAGTCTCATCTGTGTTTTGGTTCAAGGTTTTGCTCATGTTGTCATCAAAATACCCACGCTTGCAGGCAACCTCGTGTGGGATTCGGTAGCTTTTAATCGGATCAATAATTCCACCGGTTGAAAGCTGTGCCTCTAGCAGACGCATGCCCTGGTCTTTCTTCACAAGGCCTTTGTTCATGGCTTCGTAAACGGACACGGTCTTCCCTGTGTAGGGATCTTTGTAGCCGCTGACGGCCCTTTCCGCTGACTGGAGGCGTTCGTGCAGCTCTGGACCGACGAGGCCAGCTTTCACAGCTTCATCAACGGGCATCCTCTCGTTTTTCACAGGATCGATGAGAAACCCTGTCGCCGCTTGAGCTTCAAGGAACGTCGCAGCCGTCTCTGGAGAGATCAGCTCTCTTTTCATGGCTTGATAGAAAGGCATCTTCTCCTTGCTTGGTTCATGCAACAGTCCTGCGATGCTGGGAGTTCCTTGCAGAGCTTTCTTCACCGGATCCATCTCAGAAACCTCCGTCACGGAAATCTTCCCATTGCTTAGTTTGTTGAACAAATCTTTGTTTATAACTTTAGACTCGAGCAGCTCGCTGGCGGAAACTGGAGTCCTCAAACCGCCGAACACACTCCCACTGCCCTTCTCCTTGTCTTCCACTACAGTAATGACGATTTTGATGATCTTCTCCACCGTGATCTTTCCTGTTTTGTACTGGCGGATCAGTTCTCGTCGTTGCTCTTCGGTGAAATACTCTGAGTTGATGACCTCCCAGATGGTGACAGTTTTTCCTTTGAACTTCCCAAACGGAACGTGGACGTTTGATCTACTGAACACTTCTTTGGTCTCCATGTCGGTGAATGTTCTTTCACCCTGGGCAGCTTTGTCTGTCACTGGTAAAATCAGCAGGCCAGTCTCCGGATCTTTGCTGCATCTCTCCAGTAACTGTCTGTAGGTGAGCTGCTCCTGGGTGCTGGGGTCCATGAACAGTTTAAGGTCCTCGCTGGGATCTGTCAGTTGTTTGTTAGTGTCTGCATCAAACTGACCCTGCTTGTAGGCGGTCTGGAGTGGCACCCTGTGGCTACTGATCGGGTCAACAATGCCGCCAGTCGCTAGCTGCACATCTAGGAACTTGGTGGCCTGCTCTTTGTCGATAAGACCCTTCTTCATGGCTTCAAAAAGGGAGATCTTGGCTCCCGTGTACGGATCTTTGAAACCAGTGGCTGCTCGTTCAGCAGACAGAATCCTGTCATGAAGCTCAGGGCCAATCAACCCTTCCTTGACTGCCTCGTCCACGGAGAGAAGCTGATTTTTCACGGGATCAACGAGGAAGCCCGAGGCTGCCTGAGCCTCCAGCAGCATGGCTGCAGAGGTGGGAGTAATCTGGTGCTCCGTCATGGCCCGGTAGATGCTCATCTTCTCTTTGGATGGAGTCAAGATTCCCCCGACACCGCTCTGACCCTTGAGACAGGATCTAACTTTGTCCGTCTTCTCCAGGTCTTGGACAGAGACCTTTCCCTTCTTTAGCTTGTCCATGTCTTTTCTGGTCAGGACTCCGATGTCGTGAAGCCTCTCTGCAGGAACCTTCTCTCTGATTCCATCGAACAGCCACAGCGATCCTCCATCTTTCTTCACCCCGTCCACTTCGACCGAACCATCAAATGCTTTCTTTGTTGTTCCCACCGTTGTCACGGTAACCGTCTGCTGCTCAGGAGCCTTTTCGGTCTGAACTTCCATCTCTTTCGTTTTGGAGGCTCCTTCCTTTGAAGCACCTTCCAGAGTCTGCAGCTTTTCTCTGAGCTTTTTGTTTTCCTCCTCCAGAAGTTTTTCCTGCTCCAGTTTCTTCTTCTCCAGTCCATCCACCTCCTTCTGCTTGCTCTTCACCTCTGCTTCAGCCTCCTTCTGTTTCCTCAGAGCCTCCTCCATCACAGCCTGAAGCTTCTTCCTCTCCTCCTCCATCCGTGCGTGCTGACGCTCCTGCTCATCTTTGAGAGCTTTGGCCTTCTTCACTTCCTCCTCCAACTGCTTCTCCAGCTTCTTCTTCTCGTCTTCAACAGCCTTTTCTTTTTTCAGCAACAGCTCCTTCTCAGTGGAGAAGGACTGCTGCAGCAGGGCCTTCTGCTGCTCCATCTGCTCCAGCTGAGCACTTTCCATCTGTTAAGAAGAAGAAGAGAAAACGTCAGCGAGGCTCACAGACGAGCGTCGTCTGAGTGAAAGAAACACATTTCATCGACGTTCCTCCACCGGTTCCCTCGGTGGTCGGTCAGGTTAACGGGTTAGTTAACGTTACCTTGTTGGTTTGTTTCTGGAGCTCGTCTGCTTCTCGCTTCAGCCTCTCTCGCTCCTTCTCCACGTCGGCGATGGCTCTCCTCAGGTCGTCGGCTTCCTTGGTGCTCTGCAGCCTCTGAGTCTCCAGCTTCTGAACGACGCTCTCCGCCACTTGCTTCTCCGTTTCTTGAAGACGAGCTTTAGCTTCGTCGGCTTGTTTCTTGAACTTCTGGGCCTCCTCTTCAGCTTTAGTTTGGGCCCCGCTGAGGTCTTTCACCCTGAGCTTCAGCTTCTCGGCCTCGGCGGACACTTCCAGCTGTCTCCTACGCTCCGCCTCCAGGGATTTTTGGAAGTCTTCTGTCTCCTTTTTGAGTCGCTGCTGGATCAGCAGTTTGTCCTCCTGAAGTTTCTCAGCTTTCTCCTGAGCTTGGTCCTTCAGCTTCTGGAGCTCCTCTGCTTCAGCCTTCAGTTTGGAAGCATCCTGGATGGCCTGCATCTTCTCCTTCATGGTTTTCTCCGCCAGCTCTCGCTGTCTGGCCAGCTCGGACTCTGCCGTCTGCCGCTGTCTGGCAGCATCTTCAGCCGCCAGTGTGAGTCGAGCAGCTTCTTCTGCCAACTTCTTGAGTTTCTCCGCCTCGTCTGACAGTAACTTCTGGGTGTTGTCTTTGTCCTTCTGCGCGAGGGTTCGGTTCTCTTCCTCCATCTTCAGCTTGATCTGGAGGAGCTGGTCCATCTGGGCCTTGACTTTGCTCAGTTCTTCCTCCACCAGCGCCTTCTGTCTGGCAGCGTGGTTAACTTCACCTTTGACCCTCTGAAGCTCTCCATCCAGCACCTTTTTCTGCTTGTCGGTTTCCTCCAGCTGGAGTTTGATGGCTGAGAGCTCCTTCTCCACCTGAGACTTCTGCTTCAGAGCTTCTTCTGCCTCCTTCTTGTGCTTGGCCGTGTCGGCATCGGCCTGCTGCTTCTGCCTCAGCGCCGCCGCCTCTGCTGCAGCTCGCCGCGCCGCTTCTTCTTCTGCCTCTTTCCTCAGTCTTTCTGCATCCTTCTGCGCTCTGGCCTGTTTGGCAGCTTCTTCTTCTGCAGCTTTCTTCTGCCTCTCAGCCTCTTCGGCTTTCTGCCGGAGGGACGCAGCCTCCTTCTCTGCCTTCTCTTTGGCCTTTTCAGCACACTCGGCCAGCTTCTTGGCGTTTTGAAACTCCTCTCTCAGTTTCTCCTGAGCCAGAGCGTCCTGGTTGTTCTTGCTGAGAACATCTTGAGCTTTCAGCTCAGCAGCGCTGCATTTCTGCACCGCCTCCTGGGCCAGCATCACCTGCTTCTCCACCTCCTTCTCCGCCTGGTCTCTCTGCTTCTTGGCTTCAGCTGCTTTGGCTTTGAGCCGATCCACTTCCTCCTGAGCAGCTTTGCGTTGCTGAGCTGCATCCTGCTCCGCTGCGGCGATCTCCTTCACCTTCTCTTCAGCTTCTTGTCTCTTCTTCTCCGCTTCTGCTGTGAGTGTTTTAAACTTCTCTGCTTCCTCTTCAGCCTTGAGCTTGCTCTTCTGCGTCTCGTCTGCGAGGCTCTTCAGCTTCTTCAACTCCAACTCCAAATCGGACTTCTCCTTGGAGGCTTTGTTGAAGTTGATCCTGATGATGTGGATCTCCTCCTCCACCACCTTCTTCTGCCTCAGGGTTTCCTCCACGAGGCTTTTTTGCCTCTGGAGCTCAGAGTCGGACGAGCTCGTCAGCTGGGTGATCTTCTCGCTGATCTCCTGTTTGTGCTGAGCAGCCTGGTCCTCCAGAAGCTTCCTCTGATAAGCCTCCTCCTCCGCTTTCCTCTTCAGCCTCTCGTTCTCTGCCTCCTTTGCTTTCAGGGCGATCTCCGCCTCCGTTTTCAGGCGCGTCGCCTCGTTGATGGCGGCTAGTTTCTCCTTGAGGACCTTTTCGGCCTCAGCTCGCTGCAGCGCCGCCTCTTCTTCTGCCACCTGCCTCTGTTTCTTGGCGTCCTCGGCGACAGCTCTCAGTCTGGCGGCTTCCTCGGCGAGCTGCTTCATCTTCAGAGCTTCTGCCTCCAGGAGCTGCTCGCTGCTTTCGGTTTTCGACCGCATCTCCTTCTCCGCTCGAACCTTCATCTGCAGAAGAGCGTCCATCTCACTCCTGACTCTGGCCAGCTCGTCCTCCAGCTGTTTCCTCTGGTTCTCGGTGGAGCTCACGTTGTCTTTTAGGCGATTGAGGTCGCTCTCCAGCAGGCTCCTCTGCTGTCCGGCGTGCTCGAACTCGGCCTTCAGGCGGACACATTCTTGCTCAGCAAACAGTTTTTGTTGAGCGATCTGCTCGGCGAGCTGCCTCTGCTTCTCCAGCTCCTTCTCCGCGTTCTCTTTCTGCTTCAGGGCAGCGTCCTCCGCTTTAGCCCTCCTCTTGGCGTCTCGCTCTGCTTCCACCTTCTGGCGCTCGGCTTCGTCCTGGGCCTGACTCTTCCTCTGGGCCTCCTCCTCAGCCTGCAGCCTCAGACGGAGAGCTTCGTTGGCTTTCTGCCTCCACGTCTCCAGCTCCTGCTCTGCCTGCTGCCTGGCTCTGTCGGCTTCTTCTTGTTTCTTCCTGAGACTTTGGGCCTCCTCCTGCAGCTGGAGGACTGTCCCCTGCTCCTTCCTGAGGGACTTCTCCAGCTCTGTGGCCTTCTGGGTGAACGAGGCGGTGCTGGTTTGCAGCTGGGTGGAGGCAGACTGCTGAACGATCTCCTCCACCTTCTGAACCTGCCTCAGCTTTTCCTCCTCCGCCTGCTTCATGCGCCGCTCCGCCTCCTCAGCTTGCAGCTTGAACTTCTGCAGCTCTTCCAGGGACTTCTTTTTGCTCTTGACAGCCTCCTTCTCAGCTTCAGATTTGCGTTTCAGCTCGTCTTCAGCGTTTTTCTTTTTCTGCGTCTCGTCGGCCACCTGCCTGCGGAGCCGCTCGGCCTCGTCCTGAGCCTCCTTCCTGAGCTTCTCGGCCTCGGCAGCCTTGTCTCTGAGCTGCTGGAGCTCTGTCTCGGCCGTGGCTTTCTGCTTCATCGTGGTCTCCAACTGGATTCGGATTATGCGGATCTCCTCCTCGATCCTGGTGCGGCTGAGCAGCGCCTCCTCCAGCTGCTGGTTCTTGGACTTGACTTCCTGCTCCGACAGGCTCCTCAGCTGCTGCAGCTCCTGCTGGATGTTCTGCTTCTGCTTCTCGGCGTCTGCCGCCACGCCCTGCCTCTTGTTGGCGTCATCCTTCATCTTCAGCTTCAGCTCCTGTGCCTCCTGCTCGGCCTTGGCCACGGCCTGAGCCTGGGATTCAGCCAGCTGCTTCTGCTTCTCCAGCTCAGCCTGGATCTCAGACAGCTTCTTCTTCTCCTCCTCCTTCAGCGTCTCTGAAGTTTTCTGTTGGCCAGAGCAAAGAAGGTTAGCGCCGTTTGATCACGGCAGAAACATGCAAACATGTTGTTTCCTTTCCCTTCACTGAAGCGGTCCCTCCACCTGTTTCCATGTTTGTGTGATGTATGACACACGCGACGACGTCACGCCACAGAACACGACGACCTTCTCGTCTCATGCGTTTAAGACGGATTTATCTAGTTTGTGCTGCTAGATAAAAAACTGTTTTGGGACTAAAACGATTTGTTAAATCTTTATTTTAACAACGCGCTACAGAGACTTGGTCACAATGAACTGTTTGATTTTTATCAACGTTGAACTTACATTTCTGAGGGTTCTGGTTGAGTTTCAGAAGTAAAACGTCTGATTTTTACCCCTAAAACACCCGGGTCACACGATGTGTTTAGCCCCATGGGCGGGACTCTTTGACTTGTTATTATTATTAGTTTTTATTAATAATGATGACTAAAATACAGCATTAATTGTCCGGTGTGTCGCTCCTCGTTTCTTCCAACTCATTTCAAAGCTAAATCCAGGATTTCTGCAGAAACGCTGATGGATGATTTGGGATTTGTCTCTTTTTGGTTTTTGCATTTTTAAGATTATCTGAAAATAAATTAGAACAAAAACAATAAAATAAAACAAGAACCAGGCGGGAAGTTTTCATGGCAGCAGGACTGAAGCCAGAGCTGATCTGATCTGAGGGGATTTCGTTGTCATGGTGATGCAGCAAACACAGAATGATGGGATGTAGAAAACAAAAGCAGCACAAACACAAACATCAACAGATGAAAACCAAACATTTAAAGAAGAAAAGAGCTTCGAACAACAAGGAAGGTCCAACTTTCAGAAAGCAGTCACTGATCTGGAGATCTCCTTCATTTCAGATCCAAATCAAACTCATTTCCTTCTTTTTCTGTTTAAATCGTTATTGATCATCTTTCCCGTAACTAATCACCTCTACGCCTCTCCCTTTATCTTTGTGATGCTGATATTTGACCTTAATGATGGATAATCTGATTACAAATGGGATCTGAGCAGGAAACCAATGGTTTATCCACAGAAACCTTTAGGCCCCGCCCCCTCCCTCTCTGCTGTGCTTAGGCCAGGCGTACACGGTGCCATTTTTGGCTCTTTTCAGGCCGAATTCCTTCTCATGCAAGAATCTTTGGGGTCAGGGCGAGTTTGGCGTCGTGTGGTAAACTGGGGCCAACGAGGAGGGACCAATCAGAAGCCGCACAAACATCAAACTCGGTTGTGAGGGTCTCATTCTGGCGAAGCAGCGCCGTGATCCAAAAGTACCAGAACCGCCCACACAGCACACTTCTTTTCTTCACTCGTTTCTCCGCACACAAAGACAAGGACTGTTGAGAAAGTGTGTTTTCTGTGTTTACATCAAATAAAACGAATCAAAAAGCTCGTCTTCCTCCTGAAGCCCCCATGGACATCTGCCTGTCCTTCTACGGCAAGCCCAAAGGACAAAAGTCCTCGAGAACCAAGTCGTTTGGCGTGAGAACGTGACTCGTGAGCTTTGCTCTGCAAAGAAGTCGTACAGTTTGAGATGGACCTGAATGCTACAAGTGAAAACGTCGCACAGTGTCCGCCCAGCTTTAGGCTCCGCCCACAGAGGAGGCTTTAGTTCTCCTGGTTCTATTGGAGCACAAACAGAACTGGAGGCAGAACTTTCCACCAGTTTCATTCTGGATGAAATTAGGAGAACGTCAGCTTTCTGCACATCCCCTAAAATCTCCATCAAACCATTAAAAACTGAAACCAGTTACCGTATTTCCCGGACTATAAGCCGCTACTTTTTCCCACGCTAGGAGCCATGCGGCTTATGTTGAGGTGCGCTCTATAGTCCGGAAATTACGGTAGTTCCAAAATAACAATAAAACACTTGAATTCCTTCAAAAAACGGTTATCTTTCTGCTTCAGACAAACATCTTAATAAGTTTAATTTTCATTTATTCTACAGATGAATTATTGAGGTTTTTACTAACGTGGGCCAGCTTTGGTAGAAAAGCATGAAAATAGCAATAAATTCTATTCTCACATGAATCTTAGAAACCAAAGCAGAAAAATGACAGATTTCTTCCGGTTTGGGAACCTTCCCTCCACCAGACAACACGGATGAAACCACCAAGAGGCTAAAGCGTTTAAATACCTTCGGCTTCTTGTAAATTCGTCTCTTAAGCGTGAGACTAAAAGTCGTCATGAGCAGTTTGAAAAAGATCAAAAATAAGAACAAGTTAGAGAAAATGAAGCAGAAGTGACTGAAAAAGAACAAAAAGAAGCAAATGATTCAAATGTGGCTGAATCCTGGGAAAGCGTGGAACCGGATCAGATCCGGTTTACGGATCAGGTCACGTGGTTTCGGAGGGATGAGAGTAGAGCCCTGCACTGAAGCCCTAGGCCCGCGGGCCAACGACTGTGTCATTACCTCGGACACGGGCCGGGCACCTTTATTTTTAATCAAATTCATAAAAAAGCTGAAACACCTGAACGCAGCAGCACCTGCCTGCTTCTCACGCACCGTTAGCTCAGTTAAGGTGTGTGTGGTTTATAAATGAATTCTCTAGCTGCTGATTGAAACGTGTGCCCCTGTTCTAATCCGCCGTTTTATGTCCACTCTGATGTCAGAAACATTCGTTTATTCTCATGAAAATGACAGCGTTCTATTTTTCTGTGAATAAATTTGCTCTGCAGTTAAAAGTTACAGCATTCATTGCTGGTTTGTTTCTAACTGAGAGCACATTTTCAGAGCGGCAGATTAAATTTACAAACGCATCCATTTAATATAGTGTTCATAAATTTAATATGCCGCTCGAACAAGACGCTCTGTTAGAAAAAAAGCTGCATTGATGCTGTTTTTCTGTCTTTTCTTTTTTTTACTGCAGAACGCTTCCCACAGATAATCAGAACGCTGAGCATTCTATCACGCCAAAACTTTATGAAAGGTTAAAGAAAAGTCGGGCTCGGGTCGGGCCAGAGAATCCTGAAAACCTTTTCGGACCGGGTCGGGCTGGGGCTCCACCCCCTCGGGCCGGGCCGGACACGGGCTCAGATTTTAGGCCCGTGCAGGGCTCTAGATGAGAGGCGCAACACCAGGATGAAACTGTTGCCCATAAAAACCAGATACCAGCGCCGATGTCTTAATGGTCTGTCAGACAATCCTTTAAATGTTGGGAAGGTCGGAGCGTTAACGTTTGGAATGTGTACTCACCTGATCATCCTCCAGGCGGCGCTGTGCGTCACTGATGAACTTGATGTACTGACAGCTGAGCGTCATCAGCTCGCTGTAGCGTGTTTTCAGCGTCACGTACTGGAAAGAACAACATCAGTTTACTTTTATTTGTTGATCTTTTAGTGAAATATTGAAACAAATGGTTTTGTTTACATGGTGTTTAGTAAAATAAATGTAAACAGTTTCCAAAATCTGCAGCTTTGATCTTACTTTAGGAAAAAAAACAGTCTTTAGTCTCCTTTATGCTTTGTTATCTTTTTAAATTAAATTCCTGAAACTGGTTCAGTCACTGGTTTTGCTACCAAACCGACACCCCCAGGGGTCCCCGTTGGGTCTCGGCCCCCTCTTTGAGGATCCCTGGAGACGCCCTGCTTCGCTGATTTTTAATAATCAGACAGAAACTTTCTGTTTCACTAACATGGACCCTTTTATCTGCTGGATGTCATGAAGCTCCTTTTGGCTCAGAGAGCCTCAAAATGCTTTGATGCATAGCCGTTTCCATGGAAACCAGATAGATGACTGTATGAATGGACATCTGCTTGAAGATGATGCAGCAACAGTCAAGTCGACGTGAATATGTGTGAATTTATCCACTGGGATTGATACAGTTCATTCATTCATTCATTCATTCATTCATTCATTGCTGCTGAAAGCGATTATTGACCCTGTTCTCATGACAGGTTGGATTCAGATAAACTTCCCTGCTGACTGATTACTGCTTGACATTTTTCAGGAGGAGCTCGCACCTCCTGGATGATGTGGTCTGATGTGACCTCCACCCTGGGCTTCTTCAGAGGAGAGGCTGTGGGATCCTGCAGGGCTCTGTAGGTGAGGATCAGGAGCTCGTAGTCCTTCAGAACGATAAAGCATAGAAACACAAATGAAACCCACGAGTGGGCGGAGATTCTCTCGTGAAGCTGCGGCGGTTCGTTCTTACCTTCACAGAATCGATACAAGCTTTTGCATTTTTCTGACAGATTTCCACTTCATCCTTGTTTTTCTCGATCTCCTCCAGAAGTTTCTGGAACAACCATCAGAACTCCTCACTCACATGGTTAACGTTCCTGATTACTTTATCCTAAAACCTCCTGACGTCAGAGGAGTACCTTCTCCTGCTCCAGCTGCTCCCTGAGAGCCTTCCCGTCTCCGATGGGAATGGACTGGATCTTCTCCTGTCTCTGGCGGACCTCTGCAAGCCACCGGATGAGATGCTCATAGTTTTCCCGGTACGTCTTCATCCTCCTCCCGAGGAGGTCGAGCTCGCGCAGCCGCAGGTCGATCTGGGCGAAGACGGCCTGCCATCGTTCCAGGAGGCTGCTGACCAGCTGACGGTGGTGGTCCAGCTCAGTGTCGCGCTCGCTGTGGATCCTCGTCATCTTCTCGCTGATGGCCGTCGCCCTCCGGAGCTCGTCCTGCAGACGGTCAAAGGTCGCCTGGTCGGCCTCTGCCTCAGCCCGCATCGACTGATTCAGAGAGAAGATGTAGATCACGCATCAGCTGGTTACCATGGAGATGAGTCAAGTTCCAAGAAAACACACATTTGTGTTTTTATGTATGAGCGAGATGGGAGTCGGAAAACCGAACACACACCGGGATTTTCAGGAGAATTCCAGAAAAACGTGTTTCTATTTTCATCACAAATCACGAAAAAGTTTTTTATTTAGTCCGACTCCAACGGGAACTAAAACGCCTCGTTTTCCTAACAGGACCGAGACGCTCGACTGTTTTGGGATTATTTCAGGCTGGAATTAGGGTTAGGATTAGGATTACATATTACAGTAACCTCACTAACGAGAGGATTTCAAAATAAAAGCCTGTTTCAGCAGATGTGGTTTTTAATCCAAGCCAAAGAATCCACGTTTTACCTTCAGCTGACTTCTCTGAAGCTCCGCCTCCTTCTCATCAGCAGGAACTTTACTGACGTCACGCAGACGAGACTCGTAATCCTTCAGCAAGTCCTCAGCTTCTTTGGTGTTTCTGATCACCACCTCGATGGTCTTCAGCCTGAGAAGTTTGGAGACACGTCAGGAGGACCCGGCCCTGAAGCTTCCTGTAACTGACGTGTGAGCCGCTTACTTGTCCAGATAGACGGATGAGAGTCCGTACACATGTTCCATCTTCTTCAGAGTCAGGTCCAGCTCGGATCGAAGCATTGGGGCAGAACCGGACTGCTGAGGGGACGCCAGAACCTCCTCCGTCTCCCTAGCAATGGAGCTCAGGTCCTTCTTCAAGCCCTCGAGCTCAGACTGCACTTTCTGTTAATAACACAGCATTAGCAGAGCTTTCCCACCCGCATCTGTTCTGCTGGTTCTGATCCGGTTACCATTTGTTCTGTGGTCTTCAGGGCGCAGACCTTCAGCGGTTCCTTGTCCGCCGGCTGGTGGAGACGGGTCACCGTTCGGTTCTCGCAGCCCTCCAGCCTCAAGCGGAGGTCTTTGATCTTCGTCAGGAACGTTTTACACACGGACTCGTCCTGGTCACCTGATCAGAGCCAAACGTCAGAGAGCAGAACCACTGAGGTCCAGTTCTACAGAACTGGGTCGGGTTGAAAAGTGGGTTTCAAACTATTTCATTTTTTTTATTCAAACCAGCAAAAAAGTTTCAGCTTAAAAACAATTAAAATGTTTTAAACCGAACGATAATAATAATAAAAATAAATAAAATAATAATAATAATACTTA